>NW_003852399.1:32748506-32752943 GCF_000181295.1 Otolemur garnettii | reverse complement strand
TTTGCAGTTTTTGGCCAGGGCCAGGTTGGAACCCACCACCCCCGGCATATGGGGCCAGCACCCTACTCCTTTGAGCCACAGGTCCTGCCCTTCCTTTATTTCTTAACATTGTCATGCCCTCATCGGTATCCAAATTTCCCCATTTTATAAGGACACTATTCTAGTCATACCAAATTAGTGCCCACACTAATGACCTAATTTAAACTTGATTAACCTTGTAAAGACCCTATTTACCAATAGGGTCACATTCTGAGGGATTGGGGATTAAGACTTCAACGTATCTTTTTGGGTTTACACAATTTAACCATAGTAGCCCATGAAGTTCTGCCTCTAATAATTGAATGGTGGGCATTCTATAATGAAATCCTTTCAGAATTGAGATAAATTTGAGAGATTCTTCAAAGAGAGCCTAGTAGAGTAGTTAATCAAGAGCCTGTGTACAGCCCTGAAACCAGACAAAACTATCTGCAAAGTACAACTCTGCCAGTTCCTGGTCAGGCCATCCCTCTTAGTCTCAGCTTCCTCCACAAACTGGAGTCAATAATGGTGTACACTGTGAAGACAAACTCAGAAATTATAAGTAAAACATTGGGTATTCCAGTCTGGGCCCATGGTCTAGGCTCAATAAGCATGTTAGCTATTTTTGAATGTCTAGATTTCTCCCTCCCTGTAGAAAGAGAGAGCTTCTCAGAGCACAGCCTGTGGGTGTTACTTAAAGCATCATCCAAAACCCCAAAGAGCTATTGAGGGATTGAGCTATTAAATCCCAGCTCCCTCCAGAGGCACAGCAAACAAAGACAAGTAAACCGGGCAGCTTTGGGGCTTACCTTTCAACCTATCTAGAAATCTGTTGTTTCCAAGCTCTTCCACATTTGTATTTTCTGGAAACAGGTCTGTTTCTCTTTCTTTAAGAAAAAAACCAACAACAAAAGTCACTGGCTGAATCAATAGATTCCATGGGTCATGGAAGCAAATTGCAAAGCTAATACAATGGAGTTGAGAAATTGCTAATGTAATCAGATTGTGAACAAACTTAGGAAATGGTCCCTATTTCACAGCACCAAGGGTATTTTTCTAAACTGTTCATTGCTTTCAACAACCCATTATAAAACCAACTAAAAGTGAGAAAAGCAAATTCAGCAGCAACCTATCTTGTCAAGACAAAGAAATCTTCCTCACTCAGAAGATGTTTTCAGAGAAATACTCAATACTGAATAATCCTATCTGAATTTTGCCACTCAAGGAAGTTTAGAAAGAGGGACTTGTGTAAGAAATTCCAGTGGGGTGTTGGTGGCAGGTGGGAGGAGATGAACACACAAAGGAGAGACACACAAAAAGCCTTTGTTGCTTTCTACATAAACAGAAAAGACTTCCGGAACTTAGGTTGTAGGAAGCAGAAATTATGAGATCCCATGTTTTGCCTCTCAATATATTTGAACCTCTTGCTATTGAAGACTTTACCAGCCCAGTCAGTAAAGGAGACAATAAAGTATGGAGTTCCCTAGCACATGTAAACGCTTTTTTAAAAAAGCTTTTTATTTTTTCATATGTAAGATGATCCCTATGTCCTGGTTTCCCTGGACAGTCCCAGTTTATATTTATTGCTTTAACAAAAATATTTGTAATGCCTGCTATCATTCTCAAAAATGCCCCAGTTTGGCCAGTATGTTGTGTAGCCCACCCTGCCATATGCCACCCAGGGCAAGTCTGCAAATATGTCACCACTTAATGTTTCTGTTTAGTTTTGGAAATGACACTTGAAATTGCTTTGAGCTTCTATTTTCTTTAGGGGCTAATTTTATTTGATATTAGACATAAGCATTTTTTTTTTCTAACATGATGTAAGACTTCTTTGTGTAGGGAATTTCCTTTCCTTTTTTTAATAAGTTAACTTTTTCTGAGTAGATCTATTAATTGACAAATTGTCTACTATGTGCAAAATGGTTTAATATGCAATGTTCTGAAACATACTTCAGAACGCTTGTTCTGTTAGAATGTATATTCTTCCTATGCCAATTTGCTTTTATAAGCCTTTTTGATTTGGAAATAGGTCTTTCATATCTTTAAATAGATATGAAAATGAGGCAGGCTTCCAGTCTGGGCATGTGGAAACCTGGGTTCTTTGCCCAGCTGCTAATTAGCTACGGAGCACTAGGAAGGTCTTTTCTCTCTCTGGATCCCAGTTTCCTCATCCGTAAAATGATAGAGTCAGATGAGATAATCTCTGAGGCTCCTTTCAGCTCTAAAATTCTATGATCTGACGAACCATCTCTTTTCAATTGATTAAAATGAGTGTTAAGAGATTTCCTAAAGTAAACAAGCCAGGCATGATCTCAATTTGTTTTGTTTTTCCATTTTTTTCTTTTCATTCAATTTTCCATCTTGGACTATTTGGAGGATGCAAGTAAATATTTCTGAGTAGTCCTTTAAAAATGGCACCTGAAACCTTCCCCATTTAGAAAGCCTAATACGTTGCCATTTTTAAAGTCATTTAGATGGAAAGTTTAAAAGGAAACAGGTTCTGTAAAACAAGTTGACTTAGCTTAGCCATATGTGAATTCGCCATCTATTTCATTATTTTATAAGTTTGCTATCTTATCAATTATAACTTGGAAAGAGAAAAAAGCAAGGGGGATTGATGGAAAAATAAACCCAAGTATTTTCACCATCAATGAAGGGATGGGGCATCCAAACCGGCTTAATGTTACTGGTGAACTAGCCCCTTCATGGATGCTCACGGCCTCTCAGCATCGAATGACCTCATTTGTTGGCTCAGTGGTTTAAAAGAAGCATTCCATTTCCCAGGGTTGTGCTTCAGTATTCTCTAATCCATAGGGATTACTGTGGCAGAATGTTCCAACCCACTATAGCTTTCTGGCACAAGTAATTTTTATTGGAGCAAAACTCATAGTCACTTTATGACCAACGAAGACATTAAAATCTTAAAGTTATAGGGTAGGAGCCAAAATCAAATTATCTCAGTAACTCAGTTTTCTTTTTTAAAAAAAAAATTTACATATTTGAAAACTATTTTAACACTGCACACACAAAAAAATGCAACTCAAACCTTGGTGGAAGCAAAAAGGAATTTGTGTTTTGATTTTATGTACAGCTGGTAGCCAATGTGTTTATCTTGGTAGAGAGAGGGGGCAGGTGGGGGATAAAAATAGTAGTTAAGATAAAAGAATGATCACAGTATGGCATTTTTAAATAAATGAGAGAAAGTAGATGGCAGAATTATATATTCCACAGGAAGCAGGTGTGGGAATGAAAGAAAGAGGCATAGCCCACCTTTTGGAAAAGCAAAATGAAGCCATCACCAAAGCCCAACATTCGTTGGAGTAGCTTCGTGGCTTCTCTTCTAAAACTGGGTTGAGAATTTAGGCTTATCTTGAGAGCACTATTATGTGCCTACCATGTATTGGACAAAACTGGCTGGATAATTTAAGGGGCTCAGAGCGACATGAAAAGATGAGCTTCCTTGTTCAATAATTATGAAAAATTTCAAGATGGAGGTGGCAGAGCATTAAATGAAGGACACAGCCCTACACTGGCACAGGCTACATACCCAGGCAGCCGACCTGGTGCCAGGCATATCCTCACCCACATTAGCTCTGGTCCTCTGCTGAATTTTACAACAACCTTGGAAGTCTGTAGCCTTATCCAGTCTTTACAGATGAAACCATTGAAGATCAGAAAGGCATCTTAAAGAAATCAGTGTATCAGAGCTCAGATCTTTTACCAGCCAGCCTGGCACTTTCTTTCCACCACAACCACAGTTAGTCCCTCAACAACACAGAAAGGTCCAAACAGCACTTAATATTATACCTGAACTCCTGGTCCCCCAAGGAATATCTGGACTTCAATCAGGTAAGTCTCCTAAACATGTCCTATCTCCTCTATCTGTGCTGTGCTCACAGCTTTTGCCAGATAAGTATTAGCTGAATGAATAAGCAGATGAACACAGCATCCATTATAATAATAGTATAATTCAGTAAATTGCTTTTACATTTTTTCAGATATTATCATACACTTTATTTTTTCTAGGGAATTTTTGTAGCTAGATGTTTTAAATTATACTTATGATTTATAAATCCATGGCAATTCTGAACTTGATAGAGGACAAGAGAAGTATCTGCCAACATGCATTCATAGCCATTGGCAAAGCACTCTGCCAGCCACTGGAAATACACCAATGCTCGAATGCAGTTCTCTCCCAGAAGGGCCTTACCATCTAACAGGACCAACAGGAAAGCAAGAGAGAGCACAGCAGTGTGGTAAGTCCAGGAATGAAGCATGGACAGGCTTAGCATGGAAACAGAAATAAATCAGACTGGGGACCTGGGGAAAGTCTCCGAAGATGCTTTTCTAAGGTGAGTAAAAGGTACTTCAATGAAAAATTCTGGGTGAAATTTTCTTTTCTTTTTTTTTTTTTTA
>NW_003852399.1:32741928-32748037 GCF_000181295.1 Otolemur garnettii | reverse complement strand
ATCGATGGGCACTTGGGCTTCTTCCATGACCTGGCAATTATGAATTGGGCTGCAATAAACATTCTGATACAAATGTCTTTGTTGTAATGCGATTTTTGGTCTTCTGGGAATATACCTAATAAAGGAATTGCAGGGTCAAATGGCAGGTCTATGAAATTTTCAAAAGTAGGAACAACATTTGCAAAGGCCCGTGGATTATTAAATGGCAAGGCATGGAGAAAGGATACATGTGTGGAGAAGTAAGAGACAAAAAAACAAACAAAAATAAAACACAGGAGCAGACCTGGAAAGGACCTGTGTCTAAACCCCAGAATGCTTGCTTTCTCCCAGAAGGTCCTAGGTGTCCTACTGGGAGCCAAATGGCATTCCCATGATAAAAGACATGGTTGTCAATCAGGAAACACTTAGAGATGGAAATACTAGGTGTCACAGCTAAAAGCCAGTCCCTGCTATCCCAGCTTCATTCATCCAGAGTTCTCTATAAGAGTTATCTCACAGATGTCTCAAGCTTCCTGAGAATGGGAAGTGCTCGACTCTATGGAATTCTTATAGGAGCTGATTTTATACCCAAATGCCTATCCGTAACCCTGGTTCACTAATGCCAACCCCACTGGCCTCACCACCAAGTTACAGACAATCCGCCTCGCATGCTCTTCAAGTCTTGAATGGAAAATCCAGTCTCTTTGAAAGCCAGAACACCTTCAGTGGCAATTTCTGTCACCTTCTATGCACTTCACCAGGCTAAGTTCTGCCAGTTCAACTTACTAGTTATCTGTCAACCCTAACCTCTCTCTATCTTGCTATGACTTCTCTCAGTAAAAGTTTTGTCCTGGAAAACGGCACCACCCAGCCTCCACTCTGACCTTCAGCCTTAGTCTTCCTCTGTTCGAGTTCCTCCTGCCTTCAGCTACTGGAATGACATACAGAGGGTGTCCCCCTAAAAATGTATACACATTTTAAGAAAGGAAAATATTGTATTAAATTTGTAATACTCAACTCGCATTTGACTTAGTACTTAGTACTAACAAGCTAAGTACAGTTTTTTCCTTTCTCAAATGTGTATACATGCTTTGGGCACCCTCTGTATATAAAGTGCAATTCTGACCAGTTCCATTCCCTGTGGAAGGGCCTCTGCACCCTCTGCTTGATGAAGTCTAAGCTCGCTGGCCAGGCAATAAGGCCACTCCTCACTGGCTCCTCCTATTCCCTCTAGCCTGATACCTTCCCCCACCATCTTCTCTGGGCCTCTCTGACGTAGAACTGCTGTGATTCCTGCACACATTACCCATGTCACACCCCCACGCACTTCTCATCTATTCCTTCTGCCTAGAAATCTTCTTCCTTCATCCTTTTTCTGTCTGACTCTGACTCTTTAGGAGTTAATTGGGGTGCCACCTCCTCTACCCTTTGCTCCCCTGGCCTACAATAGGTGTCTCTTCAGGTATATCTTCCTAAATTGCATCATTATCATTTATGGGACTATCCCCCTTCTAGAGTGTGAATTCTCTGAGATTACTAACCCTAATTCATTTATGCCAAGAGTCTAACAGAGCACGCACGGGCATGATTGTGTGTGTAGACAATGGCCTTCTAAGTTAGGGTTTGAAGAAGGAAAGGAAGAATTTAGGGAGGAGAGGTAGAAGTAAATGTTAAGTAGCCATAAAAGGCCATAGAAGAAATGACTTCCTTTCATTTTCTTTCCCAGTGGTTAGAACTAGGACACTTCCTAATAAATATATCCTACAGACATCCATGAAGAAGGAAAAAGCAGTAATCCTTGCTGTATCCTGAATTTCCCACAGAATTTTCCCCAGAAAAGGATTTCAAAGTAATGACCACCCTTCATGAAAGCCTAAAAACCTTAGGAATTCTCCAATTCCTGGGGACAAGATAGGCCATGTGAGGCAACTTTATTAAGACAAAATTGACAAAGTATTGGCTGTCCTAATGCTTTTTCCTTTCTGTTCCTAACTGAATAGTTAAAAGGCAACCATCCATTCTGAGATGGTAAGATAGTCTCACTTGAGGTGGCAAGACAGCCAGGAGAAGGGAGATTTTTTTTCTTCCTTTCTTTCTTTCTCAAGTATAGCTCAGGACTAATTTGAAGACGAGAAACGATTCCAGTGCCTTGTAAATTGCGATCCACATTGCAACTCCTTGCAGCCACAGTTCAGCACAGTTAGAAGTCAATTAAGGGAGGCCCAGGATTAAGACATCATGGAGACTGAATTATCTCATGCCAGCAGGAAAGAGTCATTTCTTCAGTTCAGGTTCATGGTCTTTGGAGCAGAAGTGGTTTCAAAGATGAAAGAAAATGCAGGCAATTGTGGGCTATTGCTTTCTGCAAAACCAGGACATAAAGAAAATTCCAAGCTAAATACATAGCCAACTTCTCAATATTCCTTAACTAATGAATTTATTTATTAATAAACTTCAGGTACCAACTTCAGGCCTCTAGGTTGGTCGGGAACAGCTAAAAATACCAAAACATGGAGTTAAACCACAACATCCTGCAGTTCCCTCCATATGTTTTATTTTCTTTCCCTGTTTATGGGATAAAATAGGTGAAATAAAAGTAAAAGTTTAATTACAAGAAATAAAGTGTCAGCAGTGAAGTTCACAGCCAGCTTTTGTACTCGGAGTCGTGCAGCATGCTTCTGTGATACGACTGTAGCTTTTTGATTGTGCAGTAAAATAATTCCAACGATAAAAACCATTAGTATGCAGGTGCTCTACAATTTTCTCAGGCAGTTTGCAGGAGCTGGCATGTGTTTGATAAATGCACTCCCAAGCCCCGAGCTCCTGTGCAGAGGCCTGTGGCTTCACGTGGAAAAGGTTTTGCACACCTGCAGTAATCAAGCACGAACATAATGGGAGGCAAGGGGATGGTTGAGACACACACCCTTCCCTGTTTCAATAGGTGTTGAAGTATTAATGAGGCCTCATACATAGAAAGGCAGGATTGTCATTTGCCCACCCACATTTGCAGTAACTTTCACTTAAGAGATTTTCATGTGTGCCTCTTCAAATACACATAAAGGGAACATGTCACCTTCCAGCTTTATTGCAAAATTAAAAGTCATGCCATGGCCTTTTAAGTAACTCTATTGCCATTATGAAGTGAGGAGGGCTTTGGGCCAGTTGGTCAACAAATACTGACTGAGCAAGTTCTCCTAACAAGCACTCATACTTGGCTTGAAAAATGAAGAGGGTGTGAACTTATATCAAAAGCCCGACAGTGGAGTCTTCAAGCCAGAAGCATCCTTTCACAGGATCCTCTAAGCAGCAGATGGGAGCAGAGCTGTCGGGGGCACGTGGAAGCAGGAGCCTTCAGCACAAGTCTGCAGATGCTTACAGTGTACGCTAACCCATACAGGGCCTAAGGACCACCTCTCCAAACTCCAGCAATCCAAATGCACGCACTGTGCACTGCACATGTCACATAACAATCCCATAAGGAAATTATTACACTACTAGTGCTTACAGGTTAGAATATTTTGCTTCTTTCTTTTTGTCTGTTAACCAGACTTGACTTTTGAGCCAACTACCTCCAAGACCTGACCACACAGGAAATACGTGAAATTCATCACCCCACCCAACAACTACCCTTGCAGCACAGCTTGGGAGTCACCTCACAGAGTAGTACAGGAGAGACTTGGTGGTGACATCTCTTCCTTCAGAATTTAATAGCCCTTAGGAAAGAGTTAGAAAGTGGATTTAAAAGGAAGATTTTTCTTCTGGCAGTCTATCATTCCAGCAGAAGGAATTTTCCCACACGGGGGCTTCCCTGAGGTATCTAAGGTGGTGCCCTGTCAAAGTCTGCAGATGGAATTAAGTCCCTCCTTCTCTTCCTGTCCTGTCTCATCTTCTCTCCCCCACTGCCCCATGATTTGTCTGCAAAAACAGTCTGAACTCTTCATGGGGGGAATCCTGGATAGGTGGTCAGTCCATAGCCAGGGCAGCATATCTGCAGCAAGTCCGAGTGAAAGATCCAAAGGCAGAGTCTCAGCCAACATCTGGACCAGTTGCTAATGGTCCAAGCCAGGAAAACTTAATAACAGGCCAAGTTTAGAGGGAAGGAGAAGGCTGCAAATGGGAAATGAAGCCAGAGGTCAGGATCCAGGAGGAAATTGGGACAGAGCACAGTCAAATCCGGAAGGAAGCAAAATCATTCCAGGCAATTGTTCTCACTCTCACTGGCCTGCTGAACCAATTTTGGTTCTTTGGTTATTAGGCCCAGTTACAGACACAGGCAGCAACTGAAATATTAAGAGCTAGGGCCAATACTCTCCTCTTCCAAAAACTTTTGGTTCATATTTTATCTATTATTACAGTACATATAATACTAATAACTTACTAACTTTTTCTTCCTTATTTAATGGGCACTTCATTACTACTTATTCAGAGTCTAAAGCAGAATTAAATGATAAAATCTGATTTGCTCTAATCTTGAAGATCAGCGGTTAGACCAGACCTCCTCCCTTGTTGAAATGTGAGGGAGAGAATGAGCAGAACCCAATGATATGCCCAAACTAACCTAAACTTTTTTCTTCTGATATTCATTTATACTTTTTAAATTCTGTATTTTCAAACAGAGGAATAAGAGCTTCAGGCACGTGAAAAGCATTCATAGTGCAACGCTCTGTACTCAGTCCTGTGCTAAGTACTGCAGAAGTCACAAAAATTGTAAAATATGGTCATTGCCCTTGAGATTACTACACTATCAGTAGAAAGACAGAAGACTTATATGTGTACAAAACATGTGCAAATGTTAGGTGCATTTCAACTAGATTTTGCAGGTAACAAACCCTCCCCAAAATTTGTATCTTAAAATAATCCTTTATTTGCTCATGATCCCATGGGTTGCCAATTTGGATTGGGCTCAGCTAAGACATCTTCTCTTTGCCCTAAGTAGTACCTGCTGAGCTCACTCCTATATCTGTGCCTTAGCTGGGACAGCTGGCAATTCTGGGGTGGCTGGATCTTTCTCCTCATTGGAAAAAGAAGGCAGGCTTGTTCACAGAGTGGACAAGTTCCAAGGGAGCGAGTGCTTGGGAGGTTGCACAGGCTTCAATATCATCACTTCTGCCACATGTGCTGGTCACAGCAAGTCATGAGTCAGCTCCAGTTCAAACAGTAGAGCAACCAACTCCAACTCTTTATGGGACAAGCTTCAAAGAATATAGGACCATATTTAATCTACCAGAGTCACCCACTGGACATAATTATTTATATTCCTAATTCCACAATTATTATATTCCAAATGCAAAACAAATTCATCCCCTTTCAATCTGCCCAAAATTCTCTTCCACCTATATCAACAAACTTAAAGTCCAGTGTGTCAGCAAATACATCTGGTCCAGGTGCAGATGAGGTTCCTCACTAACAGGTCCTTGCATGTGTTTTCAGAAATCTGTACGCAGACAAGTTTATCTCCTTCTTTTCATGAGTCACTGGTCCACAGCGATTCAGGAATATGGCCATGTAGAGATTACCATTGAAAATAGTCCTTGTTTTCAGGTTTATAGCTTTTCTCATCCTGCTTCCTGACCCCCCAAATTTTGGGTCATCTTTTCACTTTAAACTATCTTGGTCTTTTTTTTTTATTATTTCATATAGCATAACTATGTACATTAATGCAATCATGGGATACAGTGTGCTGTTTTCATATACATTTTGAAATACTCTCATCAAACTGGTTAATATAACCTTTATGTCATTTTCTTAGTTATTGAGTCAAGACATTCATACTCTGCTTTTAGAAAGATTCACTTGTACCCTTGTAAGATAAACCATAGAGGTGACCCCACCAATCACCCTCCCTCCCCCCATCCACCGTCCTCTCCTCCCCTCTTCCACCCCCCTCCCATATTCTAAGGCTATAATTAGGTTATGACATTCCTATAAAAGCTATGAATTAGTTTCAAAATAGGGCTTTGTACATTGGATACTTTTTCTTCCATTCTTGAGATACTTTGCTAAGAAGAACATTTTCCAATTCCATCCATATAAACATGAAGGAGGTAAAGTCTCCGTCCTTCTTTAGGGCTGCATAGTATTCCATGGTGTACATGTACCACAATTTATTGATCCATTCGTGGGTTGATGG
>NW_003852399.1:32657938-32741683 GCF_000181295.1 Otolemur garnettii | reverse complement strand
TGGGCTAATCTTACTGGGGTTAGGTGGTACCTCAAAGTAGTTTTGATCTGCATTTCTCTGATGATTAAGGATGGAGAGCATTTTTTCATATATCTGTAGGCCATGCACCTATCTTCTTTAGAGAAATTTCTATTCAAGTCCCTTGCCCACCCTATCTTGGTCTCTTTTAACTCAAGCTTACATAACCCCCTTTAAAACTTTGTGGAATTTCTATATATTTGGCTGTAGTCCATTTTAACAGACAAAGGACACATGCACACAATCTTCGATGCAGTGTTCTTGCTTCTTTGGGCAGTATATCAGGATATTGTGAGCTAATGTCCTCAAAATCTTTAGAAGTTACTTTGTTAAATTAAGATAATCTACTAGAAACAATCACAGATCTTTCTGGGGTCTTCAGAAGGAACTTAAGGTCACTCCTTTAGCTAGATTTTATAAGAATCCTTTGCAAACTAGAGAAACTTAGAATGAAGAACAAGTTTATTTTCTGATCTAGAAAGTCCTGAGGACTCTATATTTCTTCTACTTCTTGTTTGCAAACCAAACAGTTCTTTCTTTAGTTCATCTCTTTCTTCCTGTATAGTACTAACATTCTACCTGGAAATTTCCTTAACCAGATCTACAAGTTGATTAGATAAATTTTTTATCTTCCAAGTTACCAAATGCAATGATTTCATGATTGCTTTGATCCAAAGCCAGTGCCACGTGTTTAGGTTTTCATAATGGCAGCATCCCACTCGTAAGTATGAATTTCTGTATTAGCTTTCACTGCCCAACACACTATATTTAAAATTAGTGGCTTAAACACTTATTTCTTCATAATTCTGCAGGTCAACAATTTTTCTTGGGCCCAACCACATGCTGATTTGACTGAGCTGGTTATAGTCATTGCGGAATATGCAACCTGTCAACGGCAGAGACCAACTCTGAGCCCCCGATATGGCACCATTTCCTGAGGAACCCGCCAACCATCTAATGGAGGTTGATTACATTGGACCCCATCCACGTAATGGAAAGGAAGCACTTTGTTCTCACTGGAATAGACACTTACTGTGGATATGGATTTGTCTTTCTCCCCATAATACTTATGCAAAAACCAGCATCATGCATGGACTTACAGACTGTCTTACAGCCCAAAGTTCTGCTCAGTATTCCTCTTATCCAGGGAACTCATTTTTCAGCAAATAAAGTGGGTCATGGGCTCATGCTCATGAAACTCACTGCACACTTTACCAAAGTTCTCATCTCACTGAAACAACTGGCTTGATAGATTAGGGAAAAGGCCTTTGAAGACTCAGTTTTGGTGCCCATACTCTTTAGAGCTTGGGTGATAGCCTCCTGGATAGAAAACATGTTCCAAACTAGTAAATAATACATAGTACCATTTCTCCCATAGATAAAATTCAGAAGCCTGAAAATCAGGGGTTGGGAATAGAGTGGTTATTCTTATACTACCCTTAAATCATCTACTAGCAAAATTTTTATTTCCTGTCCTTGCAACCCTAGGCTCTGCTGGTTTGGAAGTCTTGTTGCTATGAAGAAATGCTTCCAGGGACAACAACAACAAAATGGTTTCATTAAGCTACAAGCTGAAAGGAACACCTGAGGCTTGGGATCTTTATTCCATTAAACCAATAGGCAGAGTAGAGTTACTATATTAGTTGGGGTGATCGGTTCTATCAGGGGGCTTGGCCTGCCACTTGAGAGTATTTTTCCTCCCATCAACCAACTAGGTGTTCTAAAATTCTACTGAATTATCAATTCTGTCATTAACTACCCATAATTGGCCATAACTCTGGAGGTTCAACAAGACTGCCTTCACTTCAGACTCCAGTCATCAGGTCCCTAGGTTCCCCACACTTTTGAGTTGTTTATAAATCCATAAGTTCCCATAACTTCCCTCCTAGATTTGATAATTTGCTAGAACAACTGACAAAACTCAGGAAAAAATGTTATATTTACAAGTACAGTTTATTATAAGGGATAAAAAAGAATAGCTAGCTAAAGAACTACATGGGTAAAGTCTGAAAGAGTCCCCAAAGGCAAGAGCCTCTATCCCTTGGAGTTGGGGTATGCCACCCTCCTATTCCATGAATGTGTTCACCAATATGGAAGCTCCTAAACCCTGTAATATAGGAGTTTTTATGGAGGTTTCATTATGTAGACAGAGTTGATTAAATCATTGGCTTCTGGTGATCTCAGTCTATCTCTCCTCTACTCTCCTTATTGGATGGGGAATGAGGCCGAAAGTTCCAAACAACATGGTTGGTCCTCTGGCAACTAGCTTGCAGCCTACAGCTCTCTAAAGACTGGTCGATAATTGCCTTACTAGAACAAAAAATTCTCTTATCACCTTCATCACTCAGGAAATTCCAAGTGTTTTAGGAGCTCTGTGCTAGAAACTGGGGACAAAGACCAAGTATTTTCCTTATTATACCACACTACTACACAATGAGGGTGGCAGCCTTTTAATACTCACATGCTTTGTGATATAAGTAGATAGAAAACTACAACACCCAGCATAAGTGGACAGACCCTTCCTGTGTGAAGATTTAGGTCCCCGTCCCACCCCCAAGCAAGGCATCATGATGAGCTGAGGTATTCGCTTGGGCAAAGGGAATATGGGGTGGTCACTGAACAAAGGAAGTTATGAACATGAACAATGACCTCGTGACCATGTGCAGAGAGAGAACTGTAGGACTTACTAGTATTTCTTTCATACTTTAACATTTATTTCTCTTTAAACTTCCCTTTGATGCTCCCCCTTATCTGACATAAGAAGCATTGGTTAACATTATATATCAATATTTAAGTCACAAAATATCAAAGGGTATGACTGAGCTAGAAAAGGAATGAACATCCTGTTATGAGTAAATAGACATATGAAGCTTCTTGAGTCATCTTTTGAGGAAAGCATTAGAAAATGTTTTTAATGGTGGCATGCTAAGGAGAAGCAAGTCTTTTCTCTTTGTTTTGAAGTTCAACATAGTTAAAAGAGGTATTTGCTGGCTGAGTGTGGTGGCTCATGCCTGTAATCGTAGCACTCCAGGAGGCCAAGGCAGGAGGATCCCTTGAGCTCAGGAGTTTGAGACCAGCCTGAGAAAGAGCAAGATCCCATTCCCACTAAAGGGAAAGATAATAGAAAAAAATTAGTGGAGTGTTGGGGTGGGAGGCTGAGGCAGGAGAATCCCTTGAACCCAGGAGTTTAAGATTGCTGTGAGCTAGGCTTATGCCATGGCACTCTCGCCTACTCACCAGAGTAAGACTCTGTCTCAAGATATAAATAAATAAATAAATAAATAAATAAATAAAATGGGTGTTTGTAGAAGCCCAGTTAGCAAGATATTGACAATACTGCCTTGTCCCACTGTCAGCTTAAGTGAGGAATGAGTTATCCTGAAATTCCCTCCTGCTGTGGCTAGAGTTAGCCAAGAAGGAGTTGGAAAAGAAGCCATGCTCATTACTCTCAAAACTTTGCATTGGGAGCTGAGTTGACAGACTGAGAAGAGGCACCAGGAGGGCCTCAGCTTGTCCTCACCCTCCCTTGCTCCAGGTCCAGTTCTCCTGGCTTGGTGGCACCACTGACCACAGGAGCCCTAGGGCCACCTCCAGATGCTCGGTGGTATCAGAATCACAGTACTGCAGAAGCTCAGAAGCAGTAGCGGGACCACAGGGCTGCAGAAGCTCAGAGGCAGCAGCTTTCCCCGGACCTCCCATGCGCATGCCCTCTGCTGTCCCAGAGTGGCTCCTCAGATTTCCTCCTCAGACTGTGACCCATCCCACCACTCCAGGAGACACTGTTAGTGCTTCTTCTTGAGTCCTCGGCTCCTCCTCTGAGAGAGAGTTCCTAGCTCTTCCCGGACTTGTGTAAGGTCTCATATCTGTTATCAATCCTTATTGCTAATGCTCATGATGTCTCTGCTGCCCTCTTTGGATCCCAACTGAATCAAGGTGTGTACAGTATACAAATAGGACATCACAGAACAAGCCCTTGAAGAAAAATTTTAAGTGGGGTTGCAAGTGGTGGAGAAATAGTACTTTCCCCCACCCCGTTGTTTCTTCTTGTGTAAGGTGTGTTCCACTAGCACACCAGCAAAATCTCCTGGCCTCCTCCACCCCCATTCTCCTCCTCAGTTGTTGGGTTTGGGATGGAGAAGTGGGTCTGTAGGTCTCTCTCTTTCCTTCTCTTGGGAGTGAGCCACCTGGATGCAGAGAACACATTCAGCACCCTACTGAGGGCAGCTCTGCCTATGAGGAGCAAATTTCACTTGCCACATTCTCCAACATCAGTCTTATTAGAATGAAGATTGTGCTTTGACCTTCGTCCCTTCTATTTCTGTGCATTTCTCATCTGGTTCAGAACTCATTTGGGGAGAAATGTACATTATGGGGTTCCCTGGACCCCCAGAAGTGATTACTCAAAGGGACCTGCCTCAGAAAGCTTTTTGCCAGTTCTTTGTTGTTGTTGTTGCTATTGTTGGGCAATCATTGAGGCTACAAAGAACCAGGTTACACTGCTTGCATTTGTTAGGTAAAGTCCCTTTTATAATTGTGTCCCACCCCCAAGAGGTGTGTCACACTCCGTGAACCCCCCACCCACTTCCCTCCTTCCCTCCCTCTGCTCCCCCATTCTCCCACTTGCCAGTTCTTAAAGAATGTAATGGAAATGGAGAATAAAAGAGAGGGGAGAATCAAGACAAAGAAAACAGCCAGAGCAAAGGATGGATACTATGGGAGAAGAAAAACTAATCTGAGGAATATAACAGCTTTCTAAGCAAATGAAAAGTAAAAAGGGAAGAAGTTTGAGGCAGGGCAGAATAGTAGGGCAGCTGTGAAGTCCCTTAAAGACAAAATGGCAGTTTTTAATAACAGTTATCTTAATTTTGCTCCAACTATTCCACTTCCTCCTAATATTAAATTTTATGATCATCTTCACTTCCGGTTTAATGAAATATGCAATCAGCTCTTTATAGGTCCATTTTACTGCTAATATATGCTTCTTACAATGTAAATCAAAGAAGTGAGCTATCAGTAGCAATAATTGTCAGGATCTCACTGGTCTCTCTCCCAGAATCTTGCTTTGACTGTACTTGGAATATATTTTTAGTCTTACGACATTATAAATAATCTCAGGAGTAGAATCTCTTTTCTATGCTATAAAATTTATTTCACAGTGCTTTGCTAAGAAAGACAATGAGAGAGATAAAGATGGGATGATAGAAACATTTTACCCTAGCTCAGTGTCTGTCAGGAATTTAACTGATGAATTGTGTCTCTGTGTCTGAGTTCATCCGTGTGTTATGAATCACACTGTTGGAAAATGCACCGATATTTCCCTTTGGTCCCCTTTCTATCCTCCCCCTCCCCATCCCCACATTTCAAATTCATTTTTGTTTCTGTTTCAGGCCTAATGAGACTGTGATCAATGTGTCTCGAGGTGACCCTGCCTTCACGTCTTCAATCATACCTTCTCTGTCTAATCCACTATACTCTTCTCTTTGTCAACTGATGGATTTATTTAGTTAAGAAAACTAAAAATACAATCACGCTTCAACTCCACAAACAGGCCTCAGGTTTGATTTTCTTCATTCTGTGAAATCTAACCAACAGCAGACACTAAACTATGCCTTTGTAGAATCTGTCTCTGGGCCAATGCATTTTGCTCATTTGTGAGGACATTCCAAAGTCAGCTTCGTTCTGCCACTTCCTGGGTAGTGTGCTCTGTGGGATCACCTCCTGAGGATCTGAGGTTGGATCAAAATCTCTGTACCCAAGCAATTTTCTGCATGAGTGAGGAAGTCCTTACAGGGCCTCTCTCCTCACTAGCAGAAAGCTCAGTACACAGCCAGCGCCTACAGAAGGGAGGCTGGGATGGGCCCAGCAACCCAGACCCCTATAGCAAGTGGCCTGCAGAGGATTGTGGTGGCTGAGGACAGGATGTAGGGCCATGACTGCAAACCTAAAGCTCCTTCAGGCCGCCCTTCCCACTCCTGTAACTGCACCAACTTCACAGTCAATTCTAAGAGAGCTTTATGTTTGCCGATTATTGGAGAATTTGGACAAAATCCTTTCTCATATTTTATCCCACTTTTTACTTCCAACTTTCCTAAATGTCAACTTGTTTTTTAAACTCCCTCTTTAGAGATGAAGTACATGAGCTTCTCACACCTTAGTTAGCACGACAGCTGAGTGGCTGCATCAGGCCAGTTTGTGATCCTTCCTGCCCATTTCCTCCCCGTCCTGACTTCTCCTCTGCTCCCTGCTATCATCACAGCTACACCTTCATCCTGAGCCTCAGATGCCATCTCCACACCCACCGCCTTCACCTCTTGCTACTCCCATCACTCCAGCCTGTCCTCTCTGGTCTGCACAGCTCCTTATCACATCCTCCCACACTGCAGCTGCGGATGCAGGTCAGATCCTGAATACCTTCAATGGAGCTCTGTGGACTCTAACCCCCCACCAGGCAGGGCATAAAAGTAAGCCTCAGTGTCACGGATTAATCTCTATAGTTTAACAAACTGGAACAACAGAGGCTCAGGACATATGAGAAGGAAGGGAGACAAGTCAGATATAATTATCCCTCTTCTCTCCCCTTTATCTTAGTCTGTTAAAAAATTTATATACATACATGTATAAATATGTTTAAAGACACATATGTATATGTCTTTTCTCCAGTTCTAGGATAGAGGGATTCATTTTAACCTAACTTTGCCTAAATGAATCAAGTGAGCCCGCTGTAATTTCTTACATCCTTTATTTCCTTGCCTAATACCTCCCTTTCCTCCTTACAATAACTTACGCTCACGCACCTGCAGTATTTATCACCAGGATGATCTCCGATACCTCGAGACACCAAACTTCCCAAGTAACCTTGCTTCACGTCTACTTTCTAAGGGCAGCCTGCAACTCACAGAGAGAAAATGGAATTTTTCATCGAACTAATCCAATTTAAATTATACTCACCAAAATAACAGATCGCAATAAAATTTATCTTCTCTTTTTTTGTCATTTGTGTGCTCACTGCTTTGATAAACAATCATTCACATTTGGGAAAGGGAAGAATCAAGTAAAGCATAATTGAATTCTGATACCACTTGGGAAATATGGTCGTAGATGTGAGAACGTTAAGAAGGTGCAAAGGACACTATGAAAATCATTTGTGTAGCTAGCACACTGTATATTTTATCTG
Source organism: Otolemur garnettii (assembly GCF_000181295.1). Classification (NCBI taxonomy): domain Eukaryota; kingdom Metazoa; phylum Chordata; class Mammalia; order Primates; family Galagidae; genus Otolemur; species Otolemur garnettii. The sequence goes on along the minus strand of NW_003852399.1, from coordinate 32,734,491 downwards.
CAGATTCCTGGACAGGGTTCATAAGAGAAAACACTCTCAGATCACGTCATGTACATTTTTCATAACTGTGAAACAGCTTTCATCTGAAGGTACTTTTCAGGACAAAGCACTGGGAGAAATATCTGTCTTACAGTTGCCTCAATCTTCAACCAAGAGGACAATCAATATTTAATGACAAGAGAACCACAATAGGAACAATGGGGAAAATAGGGTTCTTTCCTCTTTCAATAATCTATAGTGTATTTTTAATGCATCTGCAATTAGCCAAAGGAGGAACTATGGAACTATCTCATCCTATGTCCCCAAATCACCAATAGCACAAATTACATACAAAACAAATAATGCTTGATATAATCCCAAATATTTTCTTACATTTCTTGGTTTTATTCCTTCTATAATCCTGTGAGACAGTTGGAAAGTACATAATTTTTGCCAGTGAGAAAGTGGAAGAAGGGGAAGTTGCCTGCCAGGATTGACACAGCTAGTTCATGACAGTGTTTGACTGGAACCCAAGTTTGTTGAACACCCAATACCACATCCATCTATTATTGTCCTAGTTCCATACTGGCTATGAGTTTGCAGACATTCTCGGAATCCACGAAAATTGTATTTGAGATTGAGCCCCAGCTGATTAATTGTGCTGTGTGTCCAAGCCAAAGAATGTCATATTTAATTTAGAAAAAATGGAGGTTTAAATGTAAATGCATCCAACCTCTTGCATACAAGACTCCTGCCTTGAATTTTCTGTAGCACATCCATTTCAAAGAGCTAAGGAAAGTTTGCAGCCTCTTGCTAATCCTCCCAACATGCCTGTGAAAGGCCCAGTGGGCAGTTTTAATTATGCCTGGTTTACAAATAGAAAAACTGAGACACAGATGGTGAAAAATGAAGCTGAGTAAGGGATTTCCCCTAGAACCGCTGGCATATCGCACCCAGGCCATGGCTTGCCAGGCCTGCACAATCTCCACTTGGCCACGTTCTCTGAATAAGATGCCTCAAATGGCAGATGAGCATTAAAGACTCGGCCGTGTTTCCACTGCAATATACACATACTTTGAGAGGTAGTAAAATAAATGGTTTGGAGCGTGAGGTTGTTGTGGGGGGGGGGGCAAATAGTATGCGTGGAAAGTGCCTGGCACTGTGTAGCTGGCAGGTAGTTTGGGCACAAGAAATGGCAACAGAGAAATGAGTCTCTGCCTTGAAAGAAATGAGGCTGCTGATCTAGATACTCACTAAATATTTATGGAAGAAAGGGGGGGAAAGAAAGTGAGGGAAGGAGAGGCCTCCTTAAATAGAAATCTTGGCTCATGATCCTTTTCCTGCAACTCATTGGACTCTTGTGAAGTGTTTTATCTTCTGTAATATGGTGAGTTTGATGGCCTAAACACCATTTGAAAATGTATATTCTGGCCATAACATTTTTTAACACGGCCCCTTAGAGAAGTCAATTCCCACCTCACTGTGCAGGCTTCGCTTCTCGAATTACCAATAGTTACCCCAGCCTAACCAATAAATTTAATGCAGACACATTCTATCTATTAGGGTTGGTTTTAGCTTTAGCATAAAAGAATGACAAGCCTTTTTCAAAGTAACTGAACGTATTTGACTATATTGCAATAGTTTGTGAGGTACTCATTACAAAACCAATTCTTTTTTTCTTTTTAAATCCTTTTCTTGATTATCTCCAAAAATAAAGCGTAATTCTTCCCTATATGCCAGCTGCAGCCAGATATGCTGTGATGTAGGTAGTGTGTACAATTAAGATTCTAAAAACTTTGCTTAGAAAACTGAAGGGAAGATGTTAGAAAAATTCGTGTAATTCTCTGGTCATTTGGCTTTCTTTATGGCTAAATTTAATCCTCTACCCCTCGATTCTAGCACACTAAGAAAGCTTCTGACACTAGCAGCCCTTGAAATGGTTTGTCAGACTCAGTTGCTCCACTCAATATGATATTATAACTATGTCAATATTAAAAAATAATGAGCACAAAAATGCTCGATCGCTGAGAAGGAGGAACTGCTAAATATGGAAAAACTGAATTGCTTCTGACCTTGCCTAGGTAATGCATACAACTAGTCTTTCAATGTTTAATCCTATTATTTAATGTGTGAAAATAAATAAATAAATAAAAATGGGCTGACAGAAGTGGCAATATAATATCCTTTAATCTGCAGTTCACGGGGCATTTAAAAATAATAATTTTGTAAGGAGCATTTGAAAACATTTGATTTTAAAAATGCATATTTTGCTTATTCTAGTGTTTGTTGATTTGAAGGCTTTGAGGTCAGCCCAGTAAATATTCAGTTTGCTTGGCACAAACTGTGCAGGAATCTAATAGAAAGCAATATTGTTGAAAATGGATATCAATTGAAAACAGAGAGCAGTGTCAACTATTCCCCACTGGGAACAGACAACAATAAAACCAGTCAAGCATTACACAGCCGAGCCTGCCAAATGTCATTAGAGTGGAGAAAAAAGGAAAAGAACATGGTAGGGAAAGAAGCACTTTGCTTTATTTTTTTTCCCTCCAATTTAAAAAGACACACAAACACACATGCATACACACAAACACACAAACTGGTGAGGGGTAGGAGGAGCACATTTAGAGAGTAAGGACAATAAAACCCAAAATTGTCTGAGCCAGAGTCACCGCTCCCTCAGGGCTGGCACATTCTTTTTTCCTTCCAAAAGTGCTTACATTATAAAGATTCTCAAATAATTTCTCTGTCTTTTCAGCTGATCATTTTCCCCCTAATAACTCCTAAGCAGGCGCCTTTGTAGTTGCAAAGATCCCTGTTTATAAGGCAGCATTGCAATGTCACTCATGGCAATCAGGTTTCTATCATCAGTTATTTAATTGATCTGAGTTCTAGGTTTTTAAAATGTATACTTTTTCATTGTTACCACTAAGCTTCAGTGGAGAGCCTGTCAAAAACAGAATGGGCAGCAGAGAAACCCCATCTCTGGGTGAAAAGGAATCTTTCCAGTGGTGCTGAAATTTGTTACAGGATGGGGATGGGAGAAAACAATGGCTGGGCAATGGAACCATGGGGGAAAACACATCATGAGCCCCAACCCCACCTGAAGGCCGAATTGGTACCCAGTGACTAAACCCCAAAACTTCTGCCATATTTGTGGCATTTTCATTGATGATTTGTAAATTTTCAAACAAAGAAAAATTGTCTCCTACAGACAATGGTCAAGCTGCTGAACAGCCAGCCAAGAGCTCCCCCTAGTGAGGCTGAAGGCACATTAGTGTGAGCTCGAGCCCACTCACACACACACAGTCCTGGACGTGACTGTTAGTCCAAAATGTTGTCCAACCCCCATGCTTTTAAAACAACGTGAAAAAAAAAAATCCCCCCCCCAAGTATCCTGATTTTTTTCCTACTATTCTTTGTTTAACCTCACACCCAGCAGTAAAGAGCCAGCGAGAACTCCCATTTAGAAGGCAAAACTGTCAATCTGATCATATTATTTTGAAATAGTAATAATCACATATTGGCTCCAAATCTGCATCCTCAAGTAGATGCCATCAATGTAGAAAGTCCTTGGGGGCAGCACATTACTGTGTGATTAGCATAATAACTTTGTTGTGTAGACAAAATAAAAGACAGGCTTGAATATGAGAAATCCATCTTACACTCGCTATACTGGTGTCTGCAGCGTCCACAAAAAAAATCCTATTGTCTTTAGTCAATCTTTTATTTTGGTTGCGGTATTACTGTGATTAAACACATGCAAGCAGCTTTCTGTGTGAGTGTACTACATGCATATACGAGCATGCACTTGACCATATATTTTACTGCAGAACAATAGACAGAACACTCATCTTATTCATATTTAACAGAACTAATTTGCTATAACACCAGCATTGCATCTCCCAAATCAACCCTAATTCCTTCGAATATGTTTTGGCTTCCTCCAAAAAGATATTTCATTGGTTTTATGAGCCTTGATAAGGCTCTGAAGGGAGATAGGCATTCTTTAGGGTAAAGAAGGTAGCAAATGTAGAAATCAGATGCAAAGATGAAAGGGATTTAATGTCTTCCTAAAAATTCTTTGAAAGCCATGTCAACATTTTAAGGAAAATTCAAATGGCTGCTGTTTTATAATTAACAGCTGCTTATATTAAGCACTGAGAACTCCCAACTCCTGCTAATATATTTTTTCTTAAACCATAGACTCACAAGACAAGAGATAATAGCTCTAAGATAAGAAAGGCCACTCTATTTTTCTAGGTGTTTCTAACCCTAAAATGCAGTTTCTGAGATGCCCTACATTTACACTCCATCTTTGAAACTAGCAGGCATCAGAATGACACCAGATATGTTATTTTTATGCATTGCTTTTATTATCATGTTTATTTGCATGACAATCACATGCATATGAAAGCTAAATTGAAATAAATCCATTGGTTATAAATACTACCACCTACCTCTCCAGAGGATGAGGGCAATTAACATTGCATTCTTGGCAAAGTTTCAGTGGGACACACTGACGCTATGTAAATGTAAATAATACAAATTTGTTTTTATTAAAATATTTTTAATAGAGGATATTTTAGCAAACTCATTCAAAATACTTAGATTTTTGTTCATTAAATCATCCATATACCTTCACAAAACAAAAAGAGACCAGGTGGAGGGCTGGAGAAGATAGCATAACTGAGCCACTTTCAATGAGACAAACGCGGGTATCATCAATTTCACCCACTGGCTGAAATAGCAGGGCAAGAACTTCACTTTTTTAAAACCCACACCTGTGATGAACTCTTCCGCAATTCATTGTTGGACTGTAGGTATATAATTTGGCCTGCAAAAACTAATTTTCTTCCTTTACGAAAGAGGGAATTATAAGGCTCAATCTTTCCTTGAATCAAAAAGAACCCACTCTATAGAGAACTGAATTTAGACCTATTACATTAATTAAAATTCTGCAGGCATCTCTGAAAGTGTAATTTGGCCCAATGTGTTAAAAAAAAATCATGAAAATTAGCTAATGAATATTGTGCAGTCACTTCCCTAACATAAAATAACTCAACCATTTAAATTGCACAAATTCCAAAATGGCCTCGTTTACAATACATCATTGTTTGCTTGTTTGTTTTAGGAGCACTTAACCTAATAACACGGGGAGTGTGTATCTTTCTAAAATTTCCTGTTTTTTAATGCACTAACAAGAGGCTCATGGATGAATTTTTGTGTGACTTTGGATATTACAACCCTAAATGGGAAACTCTGACAATATTTACTACTTCAATTCATTAATCAGAATTTGGTCCTGTCAGTTCCCACGGGATCAGGAGTCAGGAGTCTCAGGCTTCTGAGCTGGCTTCTGAGCTGACGATGACTGCTTGATCTTCAACAAGCCGCTGTATCCTTGGACTTTCAGTTTCTTCATCTGTAAATGAATAATGTGTGCCCTGTTGACCTCATGGGATCACTGTGAGATTTAAACGAAATAGCACATGTGCTAAAGACTTTAAATATTAAAAGTGCTGGATACACACATGCCCTATTATTAAAAAGTAATATCTCAGTCAATGAACTGTAAAGAGCCTTCTACAATCCTCCAAATTATTCTTATGTATTTATTTATTTTTAGGAAAACAATGTTGAGAGGTTTATTCGCAAAGATTTATTTGAAAAAAAAATCTATCTTTGGTATTATTAGAACTTGAGTTAGGTCTGTGTAGTTCTAGCCAGTCTTCTTGCATCAGAATTGCCTTCCAAATGGTTTGAGAACACAGTCCATGCGCTTTGAGTTATCCCCGTGTAGAGGATACTGCTCAGAAGTTTTTCATGGGAGAATTTGCAGAGAGGGTCCTAGAGCATCTAGATCGCTTTGTTTGTCCTTGACTCCAGCATGACCCAGATGGAAAAACCACACATGTATTCCTTTTTAAAGGTGGAGCCTTATGGAATACCATTCACCAATAAAAAGAGACAAAATGCTGACACAACAATGTAGATGAATCTCAAATACATTACACTAAATGAAAGAAGTGAGACTCAAAGGCTTCTATGTGCGATGCCATTTACATGACATTCCAGAAAAGGTAACCACTAATAACCTATAAATATAGGGCAGAAAACACGTCACCAGTTGTCAGGGGGTGAGAGGGAGAGGATTAAACCTAAAGGGGCATGAAGACATTTTTGCAGGTGCAGGACCATGCCACAGCTTGATGATGGTGTTGGTTATATGACAGCTTGTGTTTGTCAGAGCTCATACTCAAAAGGGGGAATTTCACTATCTGCAAATTAAAGCTCAGTAAACCTAACTTCAGAAAAAAGGAAAAAACGAATCAGAAAAGCCAACATGAATTTGTTACCCTGTTTGGATTGTGACTCACAATAAATCAAATTATATTTCCATGGTAATTCAAACTGTTTTCTGGTAAAAATTAAGTCACATTAAGCTAATCAGACATGTAATTGAATATGGTTCAACTTGGAAATAAAGTTTTCAGTACATATCTACCATGCCACTGATTAATTTCCAGAGAGTACAAAAAGTGTAATTATTTTACAATGATAACCATTTCATTCTTATTTTTTTTCCAAGTGGTAACAAAAGATTTCAAGCCTTAGTCATAGCTATAGATTTAATCTCTCACCAATCCTTTTCTATCCTTTAGACAATTGTTTATAACTTTGTTATCTAAGTGTCATCCATAGAAATGGGTATGTGCCCTCCATGCTATAAAATTTCAGTATTAAAAATCTTTTTGTCTGGCCTGGAGCAATGGCTCAGGCCTATAATACTAGCATTCCCCTAAGGCGAGAGGATCCCTGGAGCTCAGGAGTTCAAGACTAGCCTATCTCTACTAAAAGCAGAAAAATTAGCCAGGTGTGGTGGCTGGTGCCTGAGGTCCCAGCTACACGGGAAGCTGAGGCAGGTGGATTGCTTAAGCCCAGGAGTTTTAGGTTGCTGTGAGCTAGACTGACACCACAGCACTCTAGCCTGAACAACAAAGACCACTTCCAAAAAAAAATCTTTTTTTCTAAAGATTGGGATGCAGTTTCCAGCTTCAATGATTTTATTTTTTATGAATAAAATTGTAGAATTTTAAACAACAGGCTGAGAGATCAGTGAGCATCTCCTTCCTGGGACAGTCATTGAAGGAGAGGAATTGAGGGGGACATATTTGGAGCAGGGAGGAGCTGAAGGAAAAGAGTACCACCTCTCTCCAAATCCCCACTCCACTTCCTCTGCTGTAAAACGCTAGATAAAACAATGCTCAAACAATCTATTGCTGGAAATACGATTATTTGCAGGTGTCTCAAAGCTATTTAGGCTCATTCACTCTTCTTTTCTCCTCATTGACATTAGTTTAATCTGCGAAAATCAGATCACAATCTTGCCAGACTTTTTACCTCATTAGTTTTCTATTGTCTGTTCTGAGGCACCTCATACATTCCTATCTCCAGGCAAGACCCGTCCCGTCTGCACTCGGCTTCTACCCCTCCCCCTCCTCATTCGTATAAGTAAGAAACACTTTTGGTTTAATCATTTAACTACTTCTGGAGCTAAATAGAAAAGATTTCACCTGTATTTTTTTAAAAAACTGACAACTTTGGGATATCAACATGTTTCTGGCTGTTATTTGAATCATGCATGAGATATGTTCATATATGAAACACCCACGAGCCCAGTAATTCTCTATAGAGAGCAAGTTGTATTAAATATATATAATGTTGTTTTTGCATCATGGCAAATCACAACAAAGTCATTTTCTTGGTAAATTTATATCCCTTTTGTGTCTTTATTACTTTGATAAAAGAAGCCTTACCTAGCATTATTTTAACTATATTTAGGATGAGGTTAGGGCGTTTACTACATACACCCAGATCCACAGGATCAAACCCGGGGACATTAGCAAGAGGATGCAGCTGTTTTCTGCAAAGCCTTGAACTTAGGCATTTAAGATTACTATGATTTTTACTTCTCCAGATGTTCTTCCCAAGCATAGTAGACAACATGTCAAAATTCCTTGTCAATTAATAGTATAGCATGGGAAATGTATGTTTTTTCTAAATAGGTTTCATACATATTTGAGGCTCTACAATCTAATTTTCTTATTTGGGGCTCCAGGTCAGTTATGATAACCCTCAGAAATTGGGATCAATAATAAAATTACTGATAGGTCTTCGAGTGACTACTTAATAGCATATGTTAGCTATGTTATTAACTATTCAAGAAATCTACGTTAGATTTACAGAATGTCATGAACTGTTCCATTCATTGCTTATTTCCTTATTGAATATGAGCAGAAATTATCTGCCACACAAAGAAGCGTCAGATCTCCTGATTAAACAAGTTTTCCTTCCTTGGGGGAAAAAATAGTAATAATAACCTTTGATTGTCTAAGAACATCATAATCTACATTGTCATTCCTGATTCAGCCCATGCCAAGAACACAGAACAATTTACATATGCTCTAATCAAATATTTGGGGGCTGGGGATTCGCACTGCATATCTCCAGATCAGGATTATGTGACATGCCTTGGACTCCAGCCAGGTTTAAGGCTCTTCATTTTTAAAACAATAACCACCTGCTAAAAGAAGAAAGCAAGCCATTTCCTTCTTGACATTCGTTAGCTTAGGATCAGCAGAATCTTCCTGCTGCTCAGATTGAAATGTAATAGCTGCAAGGTTGAAAACTGAAATCTTGCACTAAGCACTTCATTGCTGCTGGCTTGTAATTTTTTTTTCTCCTCAAAAATTACATACACAAAGCAGTTTTAGACTCTGTAATCAGATATTTTGCCTCACACTACTGTGTGATTTGGGATGTTTTCTTTCTTACCCTTCTTCTTCTTTTTTTTTTTTTTTTTAAAGAACTAGATCTGCATAATCCCTACTTCAGGGTTTATACACAGGCTCTGGACACTCATTGCTATTATAGGACATTTGAGGAATTTTGACCAAGCTACACGAGCAAGATGAACTCAGACAGTTTAACTTTTATGGGGCCAAAAGCCCCCAACTCTTGACTCCACTCCGTTTTATTTGTTTGTTGTCCAGTATTAGAACAGTCAGTAGATGAATGTGTTGCAGGGTGAGAAGTCTTGAGAGGGGAGAGGCGAGGAGCAAGGGTAAGCCAAGGAAAAAAGCACTTGACAGCCTCAGGTGTTGCTCTGTAACGTGCTCAGATTTTGCAGTGTTGTGGAGTCCATCCGACTTGGTCTAAATATGGTAATTTTCCCTGGGGTCTTTTGGTTTCTCTTCATGCAGAGCCGACAGTAGCATCATCTTTTTACCAGACCAAGTACCTCTACTAAGGAAGCGATGGGGGAGGGCAACCAATTTGAAAAAATTCATATGCGAGCAACAAACATTTGGAAAAAACAATACGTTTTTATTTGCAAAATGTGCCATTAGAACAGCCCTTATTTAAGCACCACCACTTTGAAACACTTTCCCATCATAATGCATTATTATTTATAAGTGTGCTCAATACTTAATATCTGTACTTTTAAAAAAGTATAATATAGCACGTTGCCTCAGCATACTATGGCAATACACTTCCATTTACAGAATTTCGAGTTTACAGATGCATTTTTTTCAAGTTCTTCAAAATGGACTCTTTCTTCCCCTGCATATGACTCTGTGTGTATGATTCAGCTTGTTCTCAGACCTTTTCTGACCTCCGACTTACCTTGGCTAAAAAAGCAACATTATCCACAATTTAGTTCTCCACTTCCTATACCACAACCCATACATTTACCCAGTACTATAAATCATCCTGGAATCTTTCCCTCCCTCCATCTATATAATACCAGGAAATAAAGAAAGCAGGCAACAGAATTGGATCAGGAGATACTAGTTCCAACTATTTATCTTGGAATATATAAAAAGGAACTATATATAAGCAAACGTAAGCTAAGGTAAGAATGTGAATTCATATTTCTAGTAGTAAATGTGCTGGCTGTCTTGTTGCCACGTCAGATTGAAGCATCTTAGATTTTCAGTCTCTACCTTGACACAGGTGAGGAAACCCAGGCTGTGGGGAGTATGGGAAATACCTGCCGGGCCATTTCCTTTGTTCACAATTATACTGTTAGCATTCCCTTCAACCCACGAATCTTTGCAAAGATCATCTGAAACCATTTTTCCATTACATCAGGATTGATTTATCTAAAATTAGATAACATTATCCATAAGTACATTTAACTCTCCATAGGTAAATAGCAGAGGGTTTGAATACACTAAGAGCCGATGGCTGAGGAAGTGCACGGGTGGCAAGCTGTGTGCTTTGTGGAGCTCCTTTCCAGACCCTGAACCCTCAGGCCTTGTACATGAAATGTGACCATCTGATGAATGGCTCTGGGGAAGATGCTGGTGTCAATCTGCTTATTAAATATTAGCAAAGTTGAATTGTTTTTATTTCTTCAGACTAACAAAAACCTTACAGATAGACGTTCTAGTGTTATCTTAGTTTCTAACGTCTCCTTCTCTGATAAACCTCAGTCCTAGCTCTTAAGGTCTTCAACTAATTGGATGAGGCCACCCACACTAGGGGGGTAATCTGCTTTATTTGAAGTTGGCTGATAAAGGTTGTCCTTGCATCCCAGCGAGCATCTTGAACCTCCTCTGAGTATAACCCTTTTCAGGGATCATTACTGGATTAGCCAGAGTTCTCCAGAGAAACAGAACCAACAGGGTATACATTCGTCCCTTAGTATCCTCAGGAGATTGATTCCAGGACCCCTCTGCAGATACCAAAATCTGCTAATGCTCAAGTTTCTTATATAAAATGGCACAGAATTTGCATATAACCTACACATATTTTCTGCATACCTTGTCATCTCTAGGTTACTTGTGACACCTAAAACAACGTCTACACATCACATGAATTCAACGTAGTACTCAGGGAGCAGCCAATTCAAGTTTTGCTCTTGAAATTTAGTGACATCTTCTTTCTGAATATTTTTGATCTGAAGTTGATTGAAGCCACAAATGCAGGACCCATGGATATAGGATGATTCTGTGTATATACAGGAGGGAGACAGATAGTTTAAGGAATTGGCTCACATGATTAGCCGGGACTGGCAAATATTAACTCTGTAGGGCAAGTCAGCAGGTTGGAGAGGATCTTATAATCTTGCACCTGAAAGCTTGAAATTTAGGCAGAATTTCTATATTGCTGTCTGGAGGCAGAATTCCTTCTTTGGTAAACCTCAGCCTTAGCTCTTAAGGTCTTCAACGGATTGCATGAGGCCACCCACACTAAGGAGGGCAACTTAAGTTGACTGATTGTAAATGTTAATCACATCTTTAAAATATCTATACAACAACATGTATGCTAGTGTTTTATCAAATAATCGGTCAACATCATCTATCCAAATTGACACAAAATTAACCACCACCATTGCTACTCACTGTGCTGTAGGGAAAGAACCTCACCACAGACAGACAAAATGACAGGCTGCTTTCCTCATCTGTCCTGCCCCACCTTCAACACGGATAATAGGGCAGAGAGAGCAGACAACCCCCACTCTGCTGTAGACACATGCTGGGAACACTTCTCTGCCCTGAGAGAAGAGAGCTTTGAATCAAATCAAAAACTGAAGCTTAGAAATCAGCATGACTGAATCTTAATTACTAAGATGCAACTGTGTTAATCACTGAAGGGGATGAAAAACGTGGAATTGGACGGAGCTGTCATCAAGACAAGTGGAAAATGGAAAGGTGAGTTCAACACAGCACAATGGTAACCACATCAGGAGAAGACAAAATCCTAGGGAAATGTCACATGTTGAGACTTCAGAAGCATCTTTGCTCTTTGTGTGTCTGTACAAAGAGCAGAGAGCAAAGACACGATGGAGAAAACTGGGTCAGGCTAGCAGAGGGAGGCATGAAAGTGGTGTCCCTGAGGGCTGTAACACAGAGCTTCCAGGAGTACTGTGAGGACAGGCTTGCCGAGGGCCAGCACTGACTTGGCCTCAATGAGTGGCGGTGGTCATCAAATTTTCACAGCACAAACATTGAGGTCAGGCACATACTGGTTTGGATCAGGGCTCTGCCAAGTCACACATGTTATGTATTTCTTTCTTTAAACCTCAGTTTCCCCAAATGTGAAATGGAAATGATAATGGCTACTTGTTTATAGGGCTGCTATTAAATACTTGGGTTAAATGGTAACACATAATAAATGGTTCAATAAATGTTAGGTAGAGTCATTATCACCATCATTCATCAGTAGCTGACAGAAGTTACTTCTCCCGCTGAAAGTGAAGCATCTGGTAAACTCGTGACTCACTCTGTTGAAGGTTTTATGTCTTAAAATAAGATCTTATCTACCTTTTGTGGAACTCCTACAAGGCCTGACAAATAAGTTCACAAACTGGTCCTAGAAAAAGTGCTACATACCTCATTGTTGAATATCACTCTGGTCACCAGATGGCCAAGGACAGTACTTCAAAGGTGACCCTAGTGGATATTCAGCAATGGGGTATATTGCATTCATTTCAGGATGAGTTCACAAACTTCATTCTTAGATATTTTAATGGGTATGCTGCTAAAAGAATTTCTTATGTAATTGCCACAATAACCCCACAAGGTGGATATTGTCTGCATCTCACAGCTGAGAAATATCACTGAGGTTTGAATGTTACCAGTTTGTCCAAGGTCACACTGCTCATCAGGGCTATGCTATTTCCACCATACCATACTACCTACTGAGCAAAGCCTTCTCCCAGAAAATTCGTACATCATGTGCAAATGTCAATAACACTGAAAGAAAATAGTTGTATCAACAGTAAGTTTCTTGAATTGTATTCAAAAGAATTGAAGGCATACTCATAAATGTATACTTGATTTTAGGTGAGCAGATTTCAAAATGTGGGTGGGGAGGAACGATGGAGATGTTACATGTGTCACAGACATGAGGCTGTAATCATGGGAAGCTATAATCAAACAAATTCCTAACAGTCAAGTCAAGTATGGTCAAAGGAGGAAAGAGGTGAGGGAAAGAAGTCAGAGATGTGGATGTGGATAAAGGGATTTCTCTGATGAAGAAAGATTCTAAAAGATCTTCATCAAAATGTGTCAGACACCAAACACAAAGGAGAAGCACCAATAAGGATTAGCGTCTGCCTGGCTAAGTCCAGGGCAAGCTGAATATTGGGGAACATGCCAAGGACAATCAAAATGTTGTCAAGCACTGGCAAGGAGAACAAGAAATATAAAGGAATAGAGTGACCCATTGCTTGGAGTAGGTGCTATAATGTTGAGAGGATGATAAAGAAATAATTACTCATCTCTACTTTTGCTCATTTTTTTTTTCTTACCAAGAAAAATTATCTTTCAGTTGCAAACAGTTGTAGAATTTTGGTAAATAAAGATTAAGAAAATATATAATGTTTTAAGCTCTCCAGTCGCAGATATATTTTTATCTACGATAGCTTTCTGGTAGAATCGCGTAATCACTGCTAATAACGTAAGAGAAATTAAAATTAAGGGAAAAAAGACCTACTCGAACCATTGCTGTCCCCAAATTCCCAATAGTGTGTCAGGGTGTTCCCTGCCTCACCAGAGCATCAAATGCTGTAGGCAGAGCTTACCAAAAGGTGGAAGGCACAGGGACAACAGAAATTATTGAAAAAACTACTATATCAATATATCAATTATCTGTTCAGGGTTGGGGGGTGGGGGGTGGGGGATGCAGATTCTCCAGAGCCTCAGGATTAAAAAGGAATAAATCTTGGCATCTATATCCAGCAAGATTCCATGCAGCCTTTTTTCAACTTCTTGTAGAGTCAAGTTACTAGAAATTAAGTCTTAATGTTGAACCAAAGTCCTCTTTTCTAGAATATTCCCTCTCTCTGATAGACCTGTGTATGCCCTCTGAATCAAAGAAGGCCAAATGAGGATCCAAGCACTGAATTCAGCCTGCAAGCCTATTTTGCTGTTTGAAGTCATTTGTTTTGTATTTTTTAGTTGTTGTTTCTAAGTGGGTCTTAAGCTTTCCATAAAACCCAGAACCATTTTCTGTCCTTCTCCCTTCTGTCCAGCCAGGTCTATACCTATCTACCAGCATGCGTGTAACTGGAGTTTGCATCCTTTCTCTGGATCACATTTAAAAAACTGAATCCTTCTCCCCTTTTGCCCTTCACATCCTTAAAGCCTGAGGGTGTTTTGAATAAGTTTATGACAAAGACTAAGCCACTAAAAAGGACTTCTATAAAAGACTCTCAAACTTTTTATTCCAGTCCCCATCTCAGGGCGAAAGATCCTGGGACCCAGATCACCAGCCCTTCCCATGGTCTAGAACTTAGCAAAATAGAAAATAATTTCAGAGGATCAAGATTTCAAAGCTTCAGGAAATTTATTGCAAACTACACAATTTAATAGCCCATTGTTCATTCCACAGAGAAAAATACGATCTTATGCATAAAATTTTCGTCCTCCCTCTGCTTCTGTAGACATTTCTGTAAAATGAGAATTCTTTTCAGAAGCATTGCAAGCATTAAAGTTAAATGTAGTTTAAATGCTTTATACAGTAAAAATTTGGTCATCTTGTTATGTTGTAATTATTTAATGCTTTTTTATTTCAGATTAAAATGAGAGTATATACAATTAGGTCACATAATTTGTTTTTATAAGGTAAAAGTCTGAGTTGTAGTTGTGTCCTCAACTCAAGAAATGAGCAATATACCTGAGCAACGTACCCCTTGGATGGGACCTCATTCAGCCTTCCCCTCCAGATGAACTTAGTTGAATTCTTCTCTCTTGTGAGCACATAGTTTTGAATCTACTGGTTTCAATATAGTACAAGTATGTATGATGCTCATTTTTCCATTTTTATGAAACTTTGCTTAGGACAATGCTCCCCAGATCCATCCAGGTTGCTATAAAAGATAAAAATCTCCATCTTTCTATGGCTAAATAGTATTCCATGGTATACATACACCACAGTTTATTAGCCCATTCATATGTCGAAGGGCACTTGGGTTGTTTCCACATCTTTGCAATTGTGAATTGTGCTGCTATAGATATTCAAGTACAAATACCCTAGTGGTAAAATGTCTTTTTTCTTTTGGGTAGATACCTAGAAATGGGATTCCGGGATCAAATAGGAGGTTTACTTTTAGTTCTTTGGGGAATCTCCATACTTTTTTCCATAGAGGCTGTACTAGTTTGCAGCCCCACCAAACTGGTACACGAGTGTTCCCTTCTCTCCACATCCATGCCAGCATCTGGTGTTTGGGGACCTTGTGACGTCGGCCATTCTCACTGGGGTTAGGTGACATCCCAAAGTAGTTTGGACTCACATTCCTCTGACGACTAAGGACGCTGAGCATTTTTTCATGTGTGTGTTGGCTACTCATCTATCCTCATGAGAAAAGTTTCTAGTCATGTCCCTTGCCCAGTTTTTAATGGGGTTGCTTGTACTTTTCTTGTTGATTTGCTTGAGTTATTTATAGATTCTGGTTATTAGCCCTTTGTCACATTTGTAGCATGCAAATATCTTCTCCCATTCTGAAGGTTGTCTCTTTGCTTTGTTGATTGTGTCCTTTAGCTATGCATAAACTTTTTAACTTGATGAGGTCCCATCTATTTATTAGTGGTTCTCTAATAAATTGCCACTGGGTTCTTCTTCATAAATCTTTCCCTAAGCCAATAAGATTAAGAGATTTTCCCCACACTTCTTCTAGGGTTTTTATAGCTTTGTGTCTTAGATTTAAGTCTTTTATCCATCATGAGTTACTTTTTGTGGGTAGTGAAAGGTGTGGGTCCAGTTCTAGTCCTTTGACATGTGGATAAACAGTTCTTTCTGCACCACTTATTGAATAGGGATTCTTTTCCCCAGTGTATGTTTTTTCAAATATTAGATGGCAATATGAGGCCATCTCCAGATTCTCTATTCTGTTCCATAAATCTTTGTCTTGATTTTTAGAAAGCATATCATCAGTGAAGTATTACTGTGCAAGCAGATTTTGGATGAAGTATGTAGATGGTTTTTTTAGGGAAAATATAAGCTATCATACCATTATGCCTTAAGGTCAAGTTGTCAGAAAATTATAGGCCAAAAATACCCTTAAAATTAATATGCATCCTACACCCCATGGTTAAACAACCCACAGCCAATTAAATCAACATGAAGAAACAAATAATAATCACTGAAAACTAGAATAGAATCAACTGAAAGCAACAACAAACTCAGTCCACTCTGGTAACAAAGGATCCTTTCTAAACTTAAAGCATTCCACCTAGCTTGATGTGCACCTCAACAGTGGGAACCCTGTAATGTCACTGGCAGCAAAAGCACACAGTGCAAAGTGAAGTGCCTCTCTCCACCCTAGGGAGACACTCATATTAGTTTATATATAGCTGGTGACCTTTCTAACTCACCTAGTCACACAAAGGATACACAGTAAACCTGCATGTCACTGGTTCCTAAGTGCCAAGAAGTCTGGCTGATAGAGAAACCATTACCTGGAACATTTTGGCAGAAAGAAGAACACACTTTGGAGAGTTTCACAATAGCAGTTAAAAGCTTGACCCAGAAATAACACACATCACCCCTGCTCACAGCTCATTGGTGAAGGGTGGTCACAGAGCTCCACAATCCTAGGAACTCAAGAACACTACCCAACTATGGAACCCAGAAGGCAGAGATCTGGATGTATCAATGAAGAGAATGAATGTGATATCACTATACAAACCTATTTAGTGGTCCTTTGCAGTGTGCTTTTAAGCTATAGCAGACATAGAATTTTAATCTGCCCAATACTGGTCTTATAGTATTTTGCCTTTCTTTTGTAGTCATTGTGGGGGATGATGACTTTGTCATCCTTCACCTTTGTGAGGAACAAAACACTTAACAAGTATTGAGGGCTTATAATATGCCAGTTACCATGAACATTTTTACAGTCACTTTCGGTTTATCCCCACAACAACTTTAAGTTGCCATTATTTTTATTATTGTTATTTACAATTATTTCAGCTGTAGCTAGAAATATGACCTAGATAGATGAGGATAGATGTAGAGTTTGAAGACTCTGACAGGTGATAGCCAAAGCCTGGAGAAGGGATAAGTTTGTTCAGAGAAAGCCATTGACAGAGATAAAGAGAGACAAAACCAAAAGGCCAGCTATGCACCTTGAGGCTGGACAGCATGGAGAGGTGGGAGGTACTAAAGAAGACTGAGGGAAAAGCATAGAAACAGGTGAAAACTAGCAGGAGAAGAGGTCAGGAAGGAAGTGACCAGGGGGCCAACAGTTTTCACTGTTGCTATGACATCAGGGTCAAATGGTGAGTGTCTCAGTTGACTCAGGCTGTTATATCGAGATGCTATGAACTGGGTAGCTTATAAACAATAGAAACTTCTGTCTCACAGTTCTGGAGGCTGTAAGTCTGAGATCAGGGAGCCAGCATGGTCATGTGCTAGCAAGGGCCCTCTCCCAGGTCGCAGATGGTCCACTTCTCCCTATATCCTCACAGGGAGAGAGAGACGAGGGGTCTCTCTGGCACCTCTTTGGAAGAGCATCTTTCTCAAGCATGATGGCGCAGTTCTGTGACCTAATTACCTCCCAAAGAAAGTCCCTGCCTCCTTACACCATCACCTTGAGATTCACTATTTCAACATATGAACCCTGAGGGCACATAAACATTCAGACCATAGCAGTGAGGATTTAAAGAAGACATTAGATTTGGAAGTGAGAGAGCCATTGTGGCCTTCAGCACAGAAGCTTCAGTGGAATGATACAGACAGAAGCTTGGTTGTAGGTCTGGGGACTACATTTGGGCTTTCAAGAATTCTGGTTGTGGCTCAAACGGCTAAGGCACCAGCCACATACACCTGAGGTGGCATGTTCAAATCCAGCCCAGCCCACCAAACAATAATGATGGCTGCAACCAAAAAATAGCCAGGCATTGTGGTGCCTGTAGTCCCAGCTACTTGGGAGGCAGAGGCAGGAGAATCGCTTGAGCCCAGGAGTTGGAGGTTGCTGTCAGCTGTGATGCCACGTACTCTACCAGGGTGACAGCTTGAGGCTCTGTCTCAAAAAAAAAAAGAATTGTGGTAGCAAAGGGAAATAGAAAAATTAATAGCACACAGGAAATCTATTGATTTGGGGATGGTAAAACCAGGGGAGTGGTAGACAGTAAAAATACCAACATGACAGGGCAAAGTTCCCAAAGAGAGAGACAGAGGGACGGGCTAGCCAGCAAAGGGGCGTGCGATCTTTGGTCATTTCTTCCTGTATTGGGCACCTGTGTTTCCCCTTCTGAGAAATGCTGTCTCGCGCTTCACTGCTTTGGCGTTGGGCTGTTTGTCCTTCCTTCATAATTACAGCATGTTAACCAAACAGGCCTAAGATAACTCTTCCTTAAGAAGGAAGAAATAAAGATGGGGGAAAATATAAAAATATTGGAGCAGAAGGACAGATTCAGAGTCAATTCATCTCTGTTTTTTGGTAAAGTATAAGACAAGGATTGAGGGGAAAGGTAGCTTAATGAAAACACTAAATATTTTAACTGCTTTAGGGGATTGAAAAATTAAGCCATTCAATAATGAGTAAAAGATTTGCTGAGCAACCAGTCCCGAGCTAGCAGCAAGAGGAAGAATTATTTCATTTCCTCCACAGACCTCAGTAACATGGAGAAGAGAGAGCACCAGTTCCAGACACACAGTAGGTGCTCAGCAAATGCTTATTGATGAATGAATGAATGATTCTGCAGCCCCGTGATGAGCATGCATCTACTCCATCACTCCATAAATTCTCTGTCCCCGGACTGATGTTGAGAGTACTTTTTCAGTGTTTTTGGAACTTCAGTTCCTAAGTTCCAAAATACAGATAGAGCTGGGGAATTGCAACTTGGAAAAGACAGAGTCTGAATGACTTAACTCAATAACTAAGAAAGTGACATAAAGGCTATGTTAACCAGTTTGATGAAAATATTTCAAATTGCATATGAAAATACCACACTGTACCCCGTGATTGCATTAATGTACACAGCTATGATTTAATTAAAAAAAAAGACAGAGTTAAACTGGCTACTGAGTTATCCCTGAAGACCCCATCCTCGCCCCTCCGCCCCTCCTGGGAACCCCTAGCTGCTCTCTGTTTTTATCCTGATTTGCCCCAGTCCCACCAGGAGGTCAGATAGTCTCGCTCTCCTCTCTTCTCAGCACTGTAGAGCCTGGCCCCTTTTACCGGCTTTTCCTGCCGCATAGAACAAGCAAACACACAAAGAAAAAGGAAGCACCATCACAGTCTCTCATCTCAGCAAAGACATTTGTACTTTATTATAAGGAGCAGTTCTGCTCCACCTCACCCAGCCCTTCCCTCCAGAATATCCCTGGCCTGTGCATAATCGAAAGCCCACTAAATTGCCTCCTTGCAAAAAGAAAAGCTGAATCGAGTTGCCAATCTCAGAATACGAAGAGCAAACAGCTCTCTGCAAAAACACAATGTATTTTCATCCTGCCAGAAGTACTACTGAGGATGAGGGATGAGAAGGAGTTTGCCAGAATAAAAGGACATTACAAGGAACTTACCCTCAGGCAAAAGACCAGTGTGTTCTGGGAGGGGTGAGAAGTTCAGTTTTGGGAATTTGATAGTCATAGGACTGAAGTGCAGGGAGACAATATTAAAAAAAAAAAAAGAAAAAGAAGTAAGGCCAGTGTGTAAAGGGGCTGTGACAGCACACCAAGAGTGTAGCTTTGAAATAGAATAGAATAGCAGCACCAGTGTTAAGCAAATTTGGTAGATCCTGCTAACGCCAAAACAACAAAGATCCAGAAGAACTTTATGAACAAGAAAGAACTTTATAAACAAGATATGGCATCTTTTCTAGAAAGAAAACGTGTAGACAAATAAATGAGTAGACACAACTTTGCTATTCAAGAATAGCTGATCCAGATAGCAGACTCATTATAGATAACAGGAACATGATTTATTGCCCCAAAATAATATCCTACAACCAGAAAGCATAGAGCATCAGACAAACCCATTCTGAGTACTTTAACCTCCTACCAAGCTGGTCTCTTACTTGGGTCCCCTTCAAAGAAGATGTCTTAGACATCACAGGAGAAAACTGGAATGTAATAGATGTTCCATGCCCTGAAGACCACATATGTTAAGATTCTAAGTACAAGAAGAAGTGCTAGATTTTATTTTACAGGAATATTTCCATGGCTATCTCTACAGGAAAGAAAATAAGCCAAGTCTCTAGAAAACTGTATCCGACATGACTTATTCTAACATAACAAAATGTATTTAGGTAATGTATTTTAAACCATTGTCACTAGTAAAAGGATGATTTAATTTTAGCAACTGTTTATAGGACATTGAGAGAAAAGCAATCCATTATTATGTCATAAAATACCATGTTTCATAATATCAATTTTGCTATTAGAATTTTTCAAAAGAGTTTTCTTAGGGACATGCGTTTTTACAAGACATTAAGGTCATTTGTATACATTAGAATATAACCATAACTGTGATAATTATGCTTTGATATAATACAAAAATGTCCACTAATCCTTCCAACAGAACATTAAAAGATTATAATGCGTATGTGTGATTATGTGTGAGTGAGAGAGACTAATTCACTAACAATGCTCGACCCATCAGGTTGACTGGGAATCTTGGGGGTTAGTGATTTGTCATGAAAAGGCCACGTCTAGCACAGTGGGTGGGGAGTGGAGTAGTGGACAAAGCGAAGTCTGAATGAGCTGCAGTCTTGTTCCTGCTTTTTGTGTTAGAAGTCAGACTGGACAGCATCGTAACCAATATCCAACTATTTTTTCCAAGAAAATGGCTCAGCTTGGAAGCTTGGTATGCACCTGCTATCCGTAGTTTTCCAGATATGTGGCTGCATTTGGACGGTGTGACAGACAGGTGAGGGATGATCCGCTACCACGTCTCTCAGAACAGTGCCATGTTCAGACTCTTCTGATGCACTGGGAAGCTGATGGAGAACATGACTTTTCATCCATATTGCTAGTAAATTCTAATGAATTCTTGTAGCAACAAGGTGCAGGGTCTGCATCGGCAAAGGCACATCGCTAAGGTTCTCATTTTTTCCACCTAATCCAGAAAGCTTGAAATATTAATAAAGCCTGGATTTTTTTAAATGGACAAATGATCGCTATAGGGAGACATTGGGGGCAGGGATTGGTTAGAGAAAGAGGAATTTCTTGAAAGATCTATTTATATGCCTCTAATCAGTTGAGTAAATTTAGTCACATACATTGCAGAACAGAAGCCAACCTTGTAGATGGCACTTTGGACGAGTATGGTTTGCCCTGAATTGAATGTTTTTAGGGCATTTGAAGGCTCCCATCCGTCCTAATCAACTTTGTGTAGACATGATTCAACATCCAGTGTTGGCTCCAATCAGCGCAAGTGTCAGTCACTGAGCAGAGTCTTGCCCACAGCCCTCTGTCCTCATTTCCTCATGGCGGGATGCATGTGGTTCTTTCAGGACAATTCCCTTTCGCCTGCGTTCCCAGAGTGGCTACCCCTGACAGGCTTGCCCGCTGTGGCACTTACCATATGGCCAGCCTCAACTCCACCCTCTCTCTTAATAATTCCATCTCCCTCACTGTCCGGCTCATCCTATTTCCACAGAGGGCATTTAATTATAGATTCTTCCCCCACACGGTCCATTCTTACAAAAACGGACTCACAACTGCGGTTACAGGAGAGGCCACTCTGCGCTCACACACTCCCTGAGACGTGTCTCACTGACCACGGCTTATGTTGTTCATTTCCGAAGGGAATTAATTGGAAACTTATGTTCATACTGTTGTCATTAACGTTACCGCTCAAATTTTGTTCCATTAATTCCTTTTATTGTAGCATACAATTCACTTCACACTCCTAATTGTCTGAAGCTATCCATCTGGATTATGCTATATGTTATAATAAGTTGGCTCTTTTCTTTTAAAGAAATTTTAACCATCATTTTTAAATCTTTCCTTTAACTTGAACTCTACTAAAAATGCAGTCGTGTGCCACATAACAATGCTTTAGTTAATGATGAATCATATATGATGGTGGCCCCGTAAGAGTGTAATGCAGCTAAAAAAATTCCCATTGCCTAGTGACGTAGCCATCACAATATCACAGTGAAGGATGCATTCCCCACGTTTGGGGTGATGCTGGTGTAAGCAAACCCATTGTTCTGTCCGTCATATAAACGCATGTAGCACATTCAATTATGGGCAGTACTTAATACCTGAAAATGATCATAAAACTGTGTTACCGGCTTGTGTATTTACTATACCTTTTATTGTTAGTTTGGAGCGTAGTCTACCTACTTATTTAAAAACAAAGTTAACTGTAAAACAGCCTCAGGCAGGTCCTTCAGAAGATATTCCAGAAGGCACTGTTAGCATAGAAGATGACAGCTCCGTGCATGTCAACTGTCCCCAAAGACCTTCTGGTGGCCCAGAATGTGGAGGTGGAAGACAGTGATATTGATGATCCTGACCCTTTGGAGGCCTAGGCCAGTGCGTGTTTGTGTTTTAGTTTGTTAAAAGTAGTTTAAAAAGTTAAAAAAAAATTAATAGAAAAAGTTTACAGAATAAGGATATAAAGAAGGAAAATATTTTTGTATAGCTAGTTTATGTTGTAAACTAAGTGTCCTTACAAAAACACAAAGAAGTTTTTAAAAATATTACAAAATTTAAAAGTGATAGTAAGTTAAGGTTAATTTATCCTTGAAGAAAAATGTATTTTTATAAAATGTTTGTATAGAGCTGTGTTTTGAAAACCAACCATAGTGTGGAGGAATGTTCTAGGCCCTCACGCCCCCTCACCACTCACTCAGACTCACCCAGAGTGACTTCTAGTCTCACAAGCTCCATTCATGATAAGTGACCTGTACAAGGGTACCATTTGTTATTTTATACTGTATTTTCATTGTGCCTTTTCGATGTTTAGATATGTTTGGTACACAAATACTTACCATCGTGTTATAATTGCCTACAGCACTTATATAGTAAGATGCTGTGCAGGTTTGTAGCCCGGGAACAACAGGCCATACCATATAGCCTGAGTGTGGGGTAGGCTTCACGGTCCAGGTGTGTGTAACTCTGAGATGTTCACACAATGACAAAATCGCCTAATGATGAATTTCTCAGAACATATCCCTGCCACTGACACACGACTGTATAAACATTCATTACAGTAATTCAGAAATTCCAAGCCCATGGAAGCCTCCGGGAAGTCCTGATCTATCTAACCTTGTTTACCACCACCACCCCCAAGATTTCCCAAGCTCCTTTTTTTCATAGACCTCTATTCATCCAACACCTATTAAGTACACTGTTCCAAAACCACTGATCCCTTAATGAAAAGAAAATGAAACAGTTTTCAAATACACCACTCATGAAAGAAAATCTTCTCCTACTCTGCTGGGCTCTTATCTCACTGCTCCTGGATGATCTGATCTAATTCCAGGAACCAAGTGAGCAACCAGAATGAAAAAGCGGCCTCGGTAGAAACCAAACCGGGGATCTCTGCTTCATTCCCTGCCCCTGCACTCCGGGAGGCCGAGCGTGCCCTGAGTCACAGCACAGGTGACACACGCGGACGATAATGTGCAGCCCCCCGAGGAGAAAAAGGTGATCCGTCCCCTGGACCTCCTCCTGGCCTCCCTCATTTCCTGCATGTTCTCCCCAGAAGTCCGAGTATTTTGATCATATGATGATTATTCTTGTGGATCCGCCTCAGCATATTACTGGAGTAATAAGCTAATTACTTATTGTTTGGGAGGAGACTGTCCCTTTGGCCACTGTCCTCCTACTTGGTGGCCTCTGTCCAGGTCATTCCCGAGCGTGAAAGCAGGCCAAGCCTTTCCCATCTCAAGGCGTCTCACACATTGTTCCCTCGGCAAGAACGCTTTTCTCTGTGCCTGGAATGGCTGATTTCTTCCAGCAGTGGGAAGAAGGTGTCAGCCCCACTGAGAAGCTTTCCTTGACCACCCCACTTTTTCTCGTTATTCCCGGGGTCCTGCTTTTTTCCTTCATGACCCTTATCCCAAACTATAATACTATTCTTACTTCATTTCTTGGTTTTTTGTCTGTCTGGCCCTTTAGATTCTAAGCTCCACAAGACAAAAGTCACATGTCTCTTTTATCCACCAGCGTGTACCCAGCCCAGTACAGTGCCTTGGCACACAGAGGGCTTAGTTCATTCAGGCTCCTATGACAACTTAGATTGGCTAACTTGTAAATAACAGAACTTATTGCTTACAATGCTAGAGGCCGAGGAATCCAAGATCAAGGTGCCAGCAGATTCATAGTCTTCTTTTTACCCAGTATCTGGTAAGGGCTTTCTCTCTGCTTCAACAACGGTACTACTTTCTTGCTGTGTCTTGCTGGTGAAAAGGGGTGAACGGCTTCCTCCCATCTCCCTCATAAAAGCACAAATCCCACTCCTCAGTGTTCCATCCTCATGACCTAATCACTCCCTAAAGATCCCACCTCTTAACAAGTCAGTGTTCACATATGGATTGTGGGGGGACAGATTTAGACCATAGCCGAAGTACTTTTAAAAATAATAGTTGAACAAATAAATGAAAAGTCTGACTTTTCCAGAGGAATAAGAATGCTGTTTCTCCTGTTTGCTTTGGCCCCTAGGGCCCCCAAACAATCACTGATTCGTCAGAGGACCCCTTTTCTGCTGACCCCAGGTAGACCTTTCCAGAGCCATATTCTCTAAGTTACCCCCCATCAAGTAACATAATTAATCTGAATTAATTTGGGAGCGTCGCAGCCAGCTTGTCACGTTGGTGCTCATTACACAATGAGTGCTGGCTAAATGCACAGGCTGCGAATTCTCAGCGGTCTAATTTTTTTTTATTCAGAAATGTTCCATGTCATCCCATGCCACCTCCTTTATGTACAAGTCATTTAGCTCTAATTCATGTAGCACGCAGTCTGTTGTGTGAAAGCAAGTGCAAGCAAACAAGAATACATTGAGCTCCTTTTCTGTGGAAGGCGGAAGGGCGGGTGACTTGTCTATGTGGTCTCATTTAATTTTCAATGATGAGATGGGTTGTGTCCCATTTTATGGATAGGAAAATGAGGCTTAGGCAGCGAAAGTAACTTGCCCAAGTGCCCACAAACAGGAGGTATTCTCGTGCCAAGGCACAGTGAAGACCTCATGAGCGAAACCACAAGGACAAAGTCTTGGGCTCATTTCTTTGGATACAACATTTAGAAGAATAACAAAGCCAAGTCCTTTTGACCAGGTACAGCTCAGACTTGATAAATCACATTATATGAAGCTATCATTTTTTTCGTAGCTTTGTATCTGAAATCAAGATGTGCTTCACAAGTTGGTTTAATGTATAAGTATTTCTTTTTCCCCCTAAAATTATTAATTTGACCACATTAACTATTAAGGGTGAGCTGGAATAAAAATGCATGGTTTAACAGATCTTGAGAAGGTACCATAAAACAGACCCACAAATTTTTTCCAGCTGCTCCTAACCACATTTAAAATAAAATTAGAGTATTTACTATATACCCAGACAGTGTACTGAGTAATTTTTTAAATCATCTTATTTAATCATTAGCACAATCCCATAGAGTTGGTATTTATATTGGTCCTTATGTTATAAATGGCAAGCCTGACACTTGGAGTTTATTAACAAGCCCAAAGTCACCAGCTGTTAAAGCTAGAGTTTAAACCCAAGATATCTAAAGCTAGAGTATCAACCCCCAAGATAATGTCCTTAATCACAGTGATACATTGGTTCTTAGTCCAGCAATACAAGGTGTGAAGCCGCCCACATTTACAGGACACAGACAATGGTAGTTAAGCACATCTCAAATAAGCCATCTGTCGATTAGTTTGGCCTGCACTATGGCACAAAGTGACTAAAACGCAGGAGATGATGTACCCTCCACCAAAGCGCAACTGCTCCTAATCAGCAATGCCAGTGGTGCCGGCAGCCCCGCATTCTCAGTGAACTTCATGGTAGAGGTGGTCAAGTTATCACTCCACAAAACAGAAACTGCCACTAGATGTTATTCAAGCCACCAGATAATATTTTCATTCAGTGTGATATTCAAGTCCTGCAAGGACCAAGGCATCTACTGCTTGTCTTCTCCAGGGTCTAATCTACCATGACTGCTGATGGCAATGCAGAAAGCCGCTGGAAACACAGCCAAGGTTAGCTTCTCACTGCCAGGGGCAGCAGGGCAGCAGGGCAGCAGACTCAGTAAGTGACTATGCATAGTCAGATTTCCCAGGGAAGACACATGCACTTCTAGTCTGCACCTTTCACACAGCAGCCCCTAGTAGGTGCACTGGATACCCATTTCACTCTTCACAGATTCTCCACCTGAGGAGATTGCCTGTGCCAAGGAGGTGACATCAGTCTCTCCTCCCTGCAGACAGCAGGCAAGGAAGGTGGTGGTGGTTAGGAAAGTGGGCACTTGAGTTGGGCAGCTGGCTTGGAATCGTGGTTCTGTCCCTTGCAAGTTGGGCAATGTGAGCAATCATTAGTGCTACCAATTCCTTAGTTTTCTCATCTATAGGATGTTGGTCAATATTAACATTATTACAGTTATCACAATATTGTCACAGGGCTACATGAGATGTGCTGTGCCATTACAACACCAGGCATAAAGCCGTAAGGGTGACAACAGAGACATAAAAATCCAAGTGAACTATCTAGCAAATACCATGTTCAGTTTTCTGCACTAACATATAGTTGTCCTCACTGAGTCCCAAATTATAAGAACCCTTTCAGGTGTTCAGAAAAGATTACTAAACTGGATAGACCCAAATGGTATCTGGAGTCACTGGCATCAGATCAAGTAAGTAATCTCTCTTAGGATGGATCTTCTTCCTGCTTAAATATGACAACTTTAAACTTCTGAATGATAAATATGTATCATTCTGCATAATCAGAATGGTATATACACACACACATATGTGTGTGTGTAGGCATTCATCTAGAGCAGAGATCACAAATTAACAAGCCTATAGTAAAGTACATGAGTCAAGCACAAAAGAAATATAAGAAAAATAATGTAGTATAAGAAAAAACAGCCACTGAATAGGATCTGGAGTGGAAGAGGAGCTAGGGTCCTCGAGGGTGGCGACAGGTCTTAGGCGTCCCAAGGGCCAGGCCCCATAGAGTGGCCCTTGGAGCTCACTCTGCGGGCCGCCCAAAAGGGGCCTTGGATTAAGCTCATCTTTCCTCCTACAGCTAGCGGTGCTATGGCTCACGTCAGCTCTCGGAAGCACTCGTGGAGTTGCAGCCCTTCCTCCAGCAATGGCCGGAAGAAGCATGGGAAGCACAAAGACAAGAAGAGGAAGAAGAAAAAGAAAAGGAAGAAGCTAAAGAAGAAAGACAAGGAAAAGACAGAAGCACAGCAGGCCGAGGCTCTGCCTGGCCCCTCACTGGACCAGTGGCACACATCAGCTGGGGAGGAAGAGGATGGGCCAGTGCTGATGGGCAAGCAGAAGTCCCTCATTCAGGCCATGCAGCCCATGACCAAGGAGGAGTAGGATGCCCATCAGAGTGTCATCCGCAAGGTGGTGGACCCTGAGACAGGAAGAACCAGGTTCATCAAGGGAGATGGTGAGGTCTTAGAGGAAATTGTAACCAAAGAATGACACAGAGAGATCAACAAGCAAGCCAACCGAGGGGACAGCCTGGCCTTCCAGATGCGAGCTGGGCTACTCCCCTGAGGGCCCCAGCTCACCAAGGGTGCTGCTGGTGGCCTGGCCCCAAGGCAGGCCTCAGGGTGGCAACAGGAAGCCTGTTGGGTGCCATTTGCCTTTTCTTGTGGCTTAGCCCCTGGCCCAGCCCAGCTTCTCAAGGGCAGGGGGTGGACAGGCTCACTGGCTTACTCAGCACCCTCACCTGAAAGAGGGAAGCTTCCCAGATATTAAAGGTCCTTGATTATAGAAAAAAAAAGAAAGAAAGAAAAAACAATAAGGTATAAGGAAAACAATAAAGTATATTGGTAAATGCACTCATACTGAGAACCAGGAAGCAATGCCTACTGTCCCACTGTGGACTGGGTGAAACTGGGCAGCCTCACCTCGAAGGGGCTGTTACTCAGCCCTAGCTGATTAGTACCCATGAACATACAGGTCCGTTGTTGCCAGAACTCCCTGGGTTTTGAGCAAAAGTGGAAATCTAGATTTTCATAGAGAATCTCCCCATCTGTAGTTAACAGCAATGAAACTGAAATTATTTTCAAAACTATCCGTAGCCCAACAAAGACCAAGTAATCCAAATAGCTTATGATCTGGCACAACTTCTCATTATCTCGGAGTGTTGACCTCTTTATTCAGCAATCTTGCTTTTTGTCTTTACTTTTGTTATTCCTTCATTCTCGGTTGGTTTGCACATTTCTTTTGCAGCCCAGCACAATCTTGAAAGAGATTTTAAATTTGGGAGTTGCTCATTTTTTTCTATGACAAAACCAAGCTCAAGAGTAGCTTGCCCAGAGGGACCTCAGATGCTTAATCAACTGTAGAGCATAGTAGAATAAACTAGTGTTGTCAAGATGTGGTCATACCCCTCAAGCAGTCACCTCCGATATAATCCAAGAAAAATACATGGAATTTTCTCTGTTCTTCGGATCACTAAGAGAATATGTGGAAAACATGAAACTTACAGGGATCCCCCGTAAGACGAAAGCATAGCAACATCTCTGTAATAGAAATAGGAAGAAGAAAGGGAGCGGGGGAGTGATGGGTTCTGAGTGCCTTAAAGATGTGACCTTTACAGTGTGTTCTCTCCAAATGGGTGAAGCATTAAAACAACTCCTCACGAACCTATACAGGTATCAGATAGATTCTAAATCGAAATGTAAATTCTTATTAATTCATAAGTTGCATTAATTACACGGTTGCTCCCCTCATCAGCCATGAATCTTGATCTTCCGAGGTGTGGCTGGCTTTCAAGTTTTCCACCAGCATCCTCTCTATTTAAGAGCCTGTTTTGTTGACATCTGGGAGAGTCGCTATCAACAGCTTCAACAGCCGATGATCTGCCTCATTACACCTGTGTTGACTTCTCTACTCTCTCTATTTATCCCTTTGTGTGGATGAG
This sequence comes from Otolemur garnettii, assembly GCF_000181295.1. Taxonomy (NCBI): domain Eukaryota; kingdom Metazoa; phylum Chordata; class Mammalia; order Primates; family Galagidae; genus Otolemur; species Otolemur garnettii. The sequence goes on along the minus strand of NW_003852399.1, from coordinate 32,705,434 downwards.
CCATTTGAAACATAAACACTTCATCAGCTCTTGCCCAGATGAAGAGTGAAAGAGAGAGTGAGTGAGTGCATCATTCATCATTTTAAGAAAGGCGGGAGTCAGGTTGAGAATTCAAACTTAATGCAGACCTCTTTCAATAGAAGTATGGACTTGGACAAGTTGTATGTCTTCTATAACTTGTACAAGAGGGTATAAGGTACTTACCTAGTAGAGAAGTTAAGAGAATAAAATCAACTAATGTTTAAAAAAATCAGCAGTAGCAAGCTAGTATTAAACCATATATGTGCATACCAATTATAGAGAGCTTTCCATGTGGCCACTCGGCACATGAAACATTTTGCATATGCAGGTCATTTAATCCTCACAACAAACTCATGAGTTAAGCATTCCCACTTTAAGAAAAAAACAAAGGCTTGAAGAAGTATCTAGCTTAACCACAAGTAGCCAAGGCTCAGCAATTAAAGTGATTTGCCTGAGATGACACGGCTATAAACGGGAAGGTCTCTGGTATTTGAACCCAGGAAGCTTGACTGCAGAGCCCAAGTGTCTCTGCATGGCAGGGGGAATTCATTGAAGGACATGTGGCTAGAAAGACATCGTTTTAGTTGGGAGCAGGTTTGGAGGGAACAGTTTTCAATATTGAACCATGTAGCAAACTGGAAGCGAAAGACTCAGTAGCGAATAAGGAACAAGGAGTGAAAAATCAGGACACAAAGAGCAAAGGCAGAGGGCTGTGGCACCGCCAGCAGGAACCCGTGTGTGGCAGGAGTGTGAGCAGTCAGGGAAGGCCTGTCTGGGAAGGTTTGCCGGGGGAGGGGCAGGGGAGCAAACTCTGCAGGGGGCTTATGGACCTGGAGGACAGCAAGTGGGGAGCAACCTTGCACAGAGGCCGATGATACAATAACACCAGAGATAAAGGCTGACCCTGGCAGTCCCACTGCCGTCCCTGTGTGGTTTGTGCTCCAGCATCAGATGGCCGAGGGCCTGGATGTCGCTGGGAATAGATAAACAATCTAGGACAGGTGCTACTGTCTCCTCCCTCCCTTGCTAATGAGTTTCCTTGGGGCATGAGGCCTGCACTGTTTCTGCCACACCCTACAGAAAACCAACCCCTGATATGGGGGATATTATAAGTCCCTTGAATATTTGCAAACATGGCACACTTCTTACAAGCAGGGAAATTTCCTAGCTGAAGGGTAAATAAGGAATAATTATTAACGAGTTTCCCCTTTCACAGAAGGGAAAACTGTGCCAGATCCTGCTAACACAGGAAGTGGTCCCAGATTCTATTCTTTAAAAAAAAAAAAAGAAAGAAAGAAAGAAACAGAAGACTAAGTATAAAACTGTGTTTCAAAACCCCTGATTTACCTCTTTTAACTTAACACTTGAGTTAAGCAGGAGGCTGCAGGAGACCGTGTTATTACTAAATTATGCTTTTATTTTCCTTTGATGTGCCTGATGCGGCTTGCTTGCACATATTGGGGTAGTTAGTAAATGAACCCTGGGCCCTAGTTATTTATTTATTTACCAATTTTCCTGGCATTATCAAAAGCAAGGAGCAGCTGTGATTTCCCCAGTTCAAGCACGCAGCTGAATGTTTAAAAGACCTGCCTTTGCCCGGGCTCCTGCCCGTTGCAGAATTACATTCACTAATGCATGAAAATAGAGAAAGGATGTCAGAGCAAAACCTGGGCTTCCAGCTGTGGGAGGGCATGTTCTCCAAAGTCTTTGCGCTTACAATAGACACTTTATGATAAACAAACAGCTGGTTGTGGCCTTTGGGACACCGGAGCCCAAGACTATCTCTTCAGTAAAAGCTATTCCTACCTCCCCAAACACCCTACCCCCAAGGTCTGATTCAGGTAATACTATCTGAAATGAGCTCCCGTGAACCGGCCCAGGGCTGATATCTAGAAGGGAGGCAGGCTGAGGGTTACACTATGGACACACGCATCCAACTCGTTAATTAACCTCTTCCCTGAGCCTCCCATGTGCTTGCAGGGTACCCCACCCCTTCCCCCCCAGCCACCTTGTGAACAGCCCTCCCCAGTTCACAAGTAAAGAGCCAGGATCTGGCTGTGCCACATGCCTCCTGCACAGGGGTGTCCGTGCCATCTAGACTTTAAAATACTTTGATTACTACCTCTTCATTGATCTCCTTGAAGTACTTGTCCCAGGATTCCAAATCAAATGAACCTTTCTCTAAATTTCCCTCTATAGCAAACAGGATTATAGAAAGACTCCTGCGTGTTTAAGTTTTCCTTGTTTCAGTAGTTATCTATGGCCATACAACCAAATGTCCCACAACTCAATTCACAATCAGAAACACGTGGAATCAACCCAAGTGCCCATCAACATGCATGGATTGCTAAAATGTGGTATATGTATACTCTGGAATACTATTCAGCCATAAAAAAGATGGAGGCTTTTTAATCTTTGTTTTAACCTGGATGGAGCTGAAGAACATTTTCCTTAATAAAGTATCACAAGAATAGAAAAACAAGTAACCAAAGTAACCAAAAGTAACCAAAAGTATTCAATGTTAATATGAAACCAGTAGATGAACTACATGCCCACATAAGAGAAAAACAATTAAATTCAAGTAGCAGGGGAGAGGGGAGGAGAGAGGGGAGGAGAGAGGGGAGGAGAGAGGGAGGAGTGAAGGGGAAACTGGGGGACAGAGAGAGGGGACTTGTGTGCTCTCACCTAACAGGCACAATGTAAGGGTATATGACACACCCCCGGGGTGAAGGGCTCAACTACAGCTTGGACTCTACCTAACAAATGCAAATGATGTAACTTAATCATCTGTGCCCTCATATTAATCTGGAATTTTAAAGAGTGCCCCACAATATAATGGCTTAGAAGAAAATGTACTACTCACAGTTTCTGTGGGTTGGAACTCTGGGCATAGCTAAGTTAGATGCTCTGGCTCAGGGTATCTCCCAGGGTTGCAGTCAAGGTGCCAGCTGGGGCTGTCGCTGTTCCAGCGCTCAGATGGAGAAGGATTTGCTTCCAAGCCCATGTGGTTGACGGATGTTGTTGGCAGGATTCTGCTTCTCCCAGGCCTTTAGTCAGAGGGGCTGTTGAGAAGAGACCCTCCCTGGCTCCTCCTTGGCTGTTGGCCAGGGACCAATCAGAGCATCTGTTGGCCAGAGCTCCTTGTCCCTGTGGGCCTCTAGAAGGGGCAGCTCAAAACACAGCAGCTGGCTTCATCAGAGCAGTGGGGATGGGTCATGGCAGTCACAGCCTTTTACAATCTGATCTTAGAATGGATAGCCTATCACTAGCACCATATTCTATTCATCAGAAGCCAGTCCCTAGCTCCAGCCCACACACAAGGAGATTATGTGAGGAAATAAATACCAGAAGATGGTGATCACTGGGATCCATTCTGGAAGCAGCCTACTCCACCTGTCCCTGTAAAAACCTATTTTGGAAGGTCAATAGCGGACCTTCCTATCTGCTAACTATATAAGTAGGCAAATTACTTAACTTCCTGTGATTAAGACAGAAACTTCTCCAAGCCTTAGTTGTCTTTTCCATAATCCCTAACTAATTAGCAATCCCTAATTAGGGAATTTAGCTCTCTCCAACTACCACATCCCAATAACCTGTGAAAGAAAAGGCTTTGCATACAATTTAAAGTTTGCTGATACAAGTTTGCCAAGCAGTCATCCTTGGGCACAGATGTGTTCAAAGAGGCCCTCTTTTTCCCCCACATATGTCCTGAGGGATATACTCTCTGCACTAGAATTCTGAGACTGAAATGCAGAACCAGGAAAAAAAAAAAAAAAAACAGCAAAATGGAGTTTCTGCTAAATCTGGGTCTTACTGGCAAACTGCAGGCTCCTGTGAAATCCCAGACAGCCCATGTTGGAGACAGGATGCAGGGAAATGGGTCTCCACCAATGCTGGTGCATGGGGTAGGGGCAGGGGGAGCAGAGTCCCAAGGTCCCCATTCCCAGCGGTCCCCCACAAAGACTTTTATGGCAAAGTTGGAGGACAACAAGACAGTGTGAGAGAAGATAGGGATAGAAGTCAAGGTTACATCCACCTCATCTGGGAATTGGGGGAAGGGACATTTGCTCCCTAACTCTACTGTCTCCTTAGGAGGTCACGAACCCAGACTGGGCTTTGGTTTGAACTATAAGAACTGAGAGAGAATCCTTTCAGGATCATTGAGTCCCCACCATCCCGTTGGAGACAAATGATTTATCGTTTTTATAATAAGGACACCAAATAGTGTCTCCTACAGATTACATCAAACCTGAGAAGGAAGCAGATACTAAATTCAATATAAAGTAACTTTTTAATTTCATTAGTCTATCCTGACAATCGTCACTTCTTCACCAGGCTAAGGCCAAGAGAGTGTTGTGGCTTTTTAGGAAGAAGCTGCCATCGGAGCCGGTCACGGGAAAATGATGGGCCATTTTCTGACTTCTGTTGCAAAGAGCTTTACCACAGAGCATTCTTCTCCCTTCCATTCTCCCCACCAACCCTTTTCTCCCTCACTAGCAGAACCCAAGCTCACATTATCCCAACTTCCCCCACTGCTCCTTGCCATCCCAGGGAGTGAGAAATTGGAAATGAAACACAACATTATATGCAGATAGGTTTTAATCACCTGGAACAGATGGTGCAGAAAGTGTCAGGCAAGTGCAATTTCGAATTTCCTTTGGATGTTTCTTAAAATGTGGGAAAAACAGAGAAATTAAATGCACTGTCAAATGTCAGTGTCAGTGCTGGCTTTGAACAGCCGGGCTTCGCCATGTCTAGACACAACCCTAATACTATCTAAATCTATTTCTCCACTTCCTTGTTAATTAACTAACATTTGATGGGCTGAATAAAAGTAAATATACCTAGAAACAAAGCAGACACATTTTGCTCCTTGGCTGTGGGGAAATGGAAGGGAGCCCAGTAAATGCATCTGAGCCCAGCTCACCTGAGCTCCGCACTGTAACAGGTAATTGCAATAAATCATCCTTTGCCCCATGATCCCAGCCTAGTGAAGATTAATGGCAGTAGACACTAAAGCTGCCAACTTGGAAGATTTCCGTGGTGGTGGAGAGGAGGCTATGCGTAAGGCATGTGTGATAAAATGCTACGCTGGGACCATAATAAACGGGCTGGAAGGGAGCCAAGGTCCTCCTCTATAATGCAGGGACATTAAGACCTGTCTGATTGTGATGACAGACAGGTATTTGACTGAGCACGCTGGCAGCTATAAAAAAAATAGCTAAAAGCTAATGTCAAGATGTGATGTAGACCTGCCACCCGCCATCAGGAGTAATTATGGCTCTGACCACTTGCTCGTAGGGAGGGCAGAGGAAACAATATTGCATCTGACTGCGAGGGATTGGCTACATTTGATTTGTGGCCCTAATGGCCTGACTGGCCCACTGTCACCCTCCATGATGAAGCAGCAGAGCCAGACGTTGGCAACTGTCCTCACTGGAGGGGATTTGAGGGCTGGCTGACTTTCACTCACTCCAGCTGGGAGGAAGTCGGTGAAGGGAGAACAAGATGGTCTGGTGGGACTGAATGACTACTTTGTACTCAACTCAAAGAGAAGACCGGGTTAGACACATAACTAGAGATGGGGACCTTGTCAGGCCAGAAACAGAAATGCTAGTCCCAAGAAATCAGGAAGACCTGCCAGGCACAGGCCAAAGGCACTTCAGAACGTCACGTGCTGTGGACACAGAGTGAACCTTCTCACAGGGATGGTGGCGTGCTCTCAAGCATGGGAGGTATGGCTGCACCTCATGGGCTCTAAATACCCTGGAAGGCCCAAGGAAAGGAGCTGAGAGCTTTACCGGAAGGGGTGCTATATGTGTTTGCTAAAAAAGCTGTGACACAGTGCTGCAAAGTGGGTGGCTTGAGCAACAGAAATTTATGCTTTCACAGTTCTGGAGGCCGGAAGTGTCAAATTAAGGTGTTAGTAAGATTAGTTCTTCCTGAGGGCTGTGAGGAAGGACCTGCTGCAGGACTCGCCCTTCAATTTGAGGATGGAATCCTCGTGTTCACATGGAGTTCTCCCTGTCTGAGTCTTCCTCTGAACTCCCCCTTTCATAAGGGCTCTACTCTTGCTGGATTAAGGCCCAACCTCTGAGCTCATTCTAATTGGACTATCACTACAAAGACCCTATCTCCAAAAAGGCCTCATTCTGAGGCCCCAGGAATTGGTTCTTGAATATACAAACTTGGAAGGAAACACAATCCAAACACATAATATCCCTCGGGAAGAATCCACCAGGCCAGGTGTGCAGAGGAGGGAGTTCTCACAAGTCAGAGGGGAAATGGCCAGGATCGCTGCAGTGGAGGGAGGGCAGGTCGGTGGATCTGGCATGAGGTGAAGACTGCCAGCTCTGTGGGGCAGGCGTGGGTATAACACCCACAGGTATCATAGTGCAGGGGAGGCCGGGCATGAAAGGCCACAAACCACTGGCAGAGATAAAGGGAAAGTGGGGAACAGAACGAGAAATCACTACCTGAGAAGACAGGCTTTGGGGTCCTAGAAAGCTTCAGTAAACAACCTGGGGCTAAGCTCTGACAAATCTTTCTGATGGAGATCAGAATGTGTAATGCCCTTTGGTCTATTCCAGGTCAGATCTTTTTTAGTTAACCACTTAAAGGATACAGGGCTGGTCATACGGCCCCCAGCCCTGCACAGAGGTAGCAAGTCCTCATCTATCCAGAAGTTTTCAAGATTAGTGCCTCTGACATTTTATGTATTTATTTATTTATTTATTGCAGTTTTTGGCCAGGGCTGGGTTTGAACTAAGGTGACCAGATGTCCGCTTTTGTAGGGACAGTCCCAATTTTTAACAATTTGTCCCATGTCCCACAGCATTTTTAAAAAGTCTCGATTTTTAGAACAAATGCATGACAAGCTAGGGAACAGAGGGAGAATGAGAAGGGAATACATGGCTGCTGAAACTCCATTTGGGAATGAAGAGGTTAATGTAACTTCATTTGGAAATGAAAAGGCTAATGTAAACTCCCTACTCCCCTCCTGGGCAAGGTATCAGAAGGAGACTGGCTCCCTCCCTTGCTTCTAGGCAAGGACAATTAGCTCAGAAGGAGCCAAACTGTCTGGAACAAACAAGTAGCGCTCCCCACCCCCCCACGCCACCAGAGTAAGGTGACCAGACGTCCTGCTTTTGGCAGGGCAGTCCTGATTTTTAACAATTTGTCCTGTGGTGTTTTTAAAAAGCCCCAATTTTTGGAAGGAATGCATGACAAGCTAGGGAACACAGAGGAACAGGAAGGGAATATACAGTTTTTGGCTGCCATGTGGCTATTTTGCCAGGATATGCATTTTATATTATTTTTGTTAATTTTATAATGTTAAACTTTAATAATAACAAATAATTGTTGAGAACTGATTATGGAGAACTGCTTATCAAAGTTTGCATTGTTGTCAGGCCCCAACCCCCGGCCCTTCCCCCCGCCCAATGGTGTCCACTTTACCAATGTTAAAATCTGGTCACCTTAGTTTGAACCTGCCACCTCCAGCATTTGGGACTGGTGCCCTACTCCTTTGAGCCACAAGCGCCGCCCCGCCTCTGACATTTTATTAAGAGCATCTGAGTCTCCATGAACTGGGTAGGAAGTTCTTCTAAATCCTCAGGACGAGCTTCATGGAGTTATTCATCTTTGGGACTCTCCTGGACAGAGATAGGTATGTGGAGTCTTGATCAGGTTTTGACAGTACCATTAAGAATTAGGTGTGATACCACCATAGGAACATGTGACACCTTGCTCCAGAGATAACTTGGAAACATTAAATTACTAGAGAAAAAGAGAAGGAATAATTTTATAAGAAGAGGAAAAAAATACAGTCACCATATCGGGTTTATACCCTTTTATCTCTACTAATTAAATCTGAATAAAATATTTGATTTTCAGTTATTTTGACTGAAACACTATCTTGATAACTTCAGTGGAAAAATGAGGATATAATGGATAATTTACTTTTAAACTATACAACCATGAATTCTCAACAACTCTAATTTCCGGGTAAGGAAAATACTGCAAAAGAATTTTTTTCAGAAAATCATTGGTTCTGTTTTATGTTTTTATTAACTTAGTACTTTTAAAATGCCATTTGTGACTTTAAGATTATTATTATTGCTTCTTCTCAAAGGTGTTTTGGGGGTTTGAAGATGAGAAGTGAGCTTAAATCATTTTCACTGTTAAAGAGACATATACGATTTCTGCTTTTAGTATAAAACATTCTTCCAAAGGCTCAAGTAACTATAGCATTTTAAACTTGAGATCCTGAAACCCAGTCTATCTCTGATACTCTGTGAAAACGAAATTCTACTCAAGTTTGAAAGTATCATTTGCAGACATTTTTATGACTGCAAATATTTTAAGGTGAGTAAGCATGTGAGTCAAGCATTGCTCTACATTTCATGTATTTTCTACCTAGAGATTGATGCATGGCACACATGTGGCCTGCAACCAACTTCTTATTCTTGGGAACAAGGAATTAATAGAGGACTATCATTTTGAAAAGAAAAATTGAGGTCAAAATTAAAAAGATTACTTAATGAGATGATTCTCCAACCAAAAATGAAAAAATACTCTTGATATAAAAAGTCCTCCAAATAAATTCTCACTTATGCCATTAATGCAACTTACTCTTACATTTTAGTATTATTTATTAAGGACCTAAGGTGGGCCTAATATGCTTAGCAAACCCTGTCACACAATAACACTTCAAGTTTTTTTCTTCACAATCATCCACAAGGTTGATAGCACATTCCCAACTTAAAGATATAGCTGAGGTTCAGGGGGTTATGTACAGTGACCAAGAGTGCTTCATAGATACGTGAAGTCCTGTGAAGTTACCCAGAACCGCACACTTAGAGGGGCTCCATGCCTGCTTTAATGCTCTGATACTGTCATCTCAGAATTCTCACTAAGTTTTGAACAAGTGTTCATTTTGCACTAGGCCCCACCAATCATTAGGTAGTAACATTATTTCCCTCCACTCCTTCGGAATGGCCATTTAGCAAACAAGCAGCAAATCTTCAAAAGATATTAAACTAACCAGTTCTCATCTATCCTCCTAGCTCCACAAATTACCCTGTACATCATAAACTCACGTACAAATGCATAAAAAGAAAATTAGTCTGTGCATGTTATCTGGAATAGAATAAGCCTCTATAAAATATGTTTGGAACAAATGAAAACAAAAAGCCATATATGCTTTAACAAATCCTTAGAAAATAAATAATCTGATCATCTACTTTAAAAGTTTACCTGATATTCTACAACACAAAGAAATGAAACCAATCTGTAAATGTTGCTAACTTGTATCAGCTTTGCTACGTCTTCCGTCTGCCTACCCTGTTTCTCTCAATTTTCAGAAGTTATACATTGGCCTTTTGGTAGAGAATTATACATTAGCTTTGGGAGAATGTCTGATGAGGTTATGTTCTATGTTAGGAAAATCATTAGAGATCATCGTTCTAGCCCGATTTATTTCCCAACATAGCCATCTTTACAAAACATTCCATTTAGACTTACAGTGGTTCTCAACCTTCCTAATGCCACAATGTGTTTTCATTGTTAAAAAGGGGTCACAACCCACAGGTTGAGAACTGCTGAAGAGGTTATCCAGTATCTACCAACATTAAGTTGTTTTTAGACTTTTTTTTTCTTTTCTTTTCTTTTTTTTTTTTTTTTTTTTTGAGACAGAGTCTCACTTTCTTGCCCCTGGTACACTGCTGTGGTGCCATAGCTCACAGCAACCTCAAACTCTTATGCTCAAGTGATCCTCTTGCCTCAGCCTCCTAAGTAGCTGAGACTACAGGCATCCTTCACAATGCCTGGCTATTTTTCAGAGATAGGGTCTTGCTCTTGCTCAGTCTGGTCTTGAACTCATGAGTTCAAGCAATCCACCCACCTTGGCCTCCCAGAATTCTGGGATTACAGGTGTGAGCCACAGTGCCCAGCCCTACCAACATCAGTTATTTTTATTTCATGCACACAATATCTCTTTATCTCTCCCTTTTTCTTATCTTCTTTCTGCTCTTCTCTTTCTTTCTTCCTTTTTCTCTCATTCCCTCTTTCCTCTCTCTCTCCCCACCCCCACACATAGTTCACAGATAAGCTTTCGATGCATTTTCTGTAAATTTCTGGTCTCTTATTGTCAATGGGAATTTGTGTCTGGAATTAAGACCATCACCATGAATTCACAAGTGACTAACAAGTTCTCTAAGTCAGCAGCTATCAGATCTGCTGCAGAAATCCTAGCAGACATGATTTCTGGAGGACAGCCAAGAGGGCTGGGAATCTGTTGTGAGTCAGCCAGACTGTTTTCACTGAGCACATCTGACTCTACTAACACTTAAGAGCATGTATCTCCCTAACCCAGAGCTTGTGACTTGCCAGCAGGAATAAATAGGACAGCACAGGCCCTGAGCCTGGGCCCAAGAGTCATGGTTTCTGAACAGAATCAAATTGTGGGCTTTGACTATTCTTCCTCCTGAGGGCTAAAGATAATTCAGGATGAAGCAGCTGAGAAATATGGAAATCATTAGCAGGCTAAACTGTACACAACAACCAAAGTATTAAGAAATATCAGTAAACAAAATAGCCGGTTACTTCTGATCTCCCAAGGTCTCTAACTGAAAAGCAAGGCTGAGAAGACTCTGGGCCATCCCCTGATCCAAGTCTTTCATTCTCCATGTCAAGAGAACACCACTCAAGATTGCACAACTACTTGCAACCTATCCAGACCCCCTTCTGCCCTGCCTAGTGACCTCCCCACCCCAATGATGGTTCCACCCTTCCTGCTATTTCCCAGTGAACCACTTCCTGGCCTTGTTTTCTCTTCTGTCTTGGATTCTACCCACATCCTAAATTCGGGGTGAGAAGGACCTTGTAACCTGAGCCTTCCACAGAGCCCCATGTGTTATATGGGCAGAGAGGAGGACTGTACTTTTCTTATCACCATTCTCTTCTTCCCTGACTATTTTGTGACAGGTTGCGATTTTAACATTAAATGGAGAGTGCTATATTAATATTACCTTTTGGTTATTAATTAGGTTGAAAATGAGGACCTTAGTATGGAAAAAAAGATTTACCAGTTCCTTTGGGAGGCTGAGGTGGGAGGATCACTTGAACTTTGGAGTTTGAGACCAGCCTAAGCAAGAGCATGACTCCATCTCTATGAAAAACAGAAAAATTAGCCAGGCTTGGTGGCTCGTACCTGTACTCCCAGCTATGTGGGAGGCTAGTCTGAACCCAAGAATTTGAGGTTGCTGTGAGCTAAACTGATGCCACAGCACTTTAGCCCAGGCAACAGACCCTGTCTCAAAACAAAATAAAACAAAATAAAATTTAAAAAAGCTTTAGTCCACAGAGCTCTAAAGGTGACCTATTCTTCTCCACAGAGGACACAGCTTTCCTACCCAAAAGGTGGCCTTTGAGCATGCTTAAGGCTATTTCATTTGTTGCTACAGTGAATCAAGAATGCCACCAGCATTTAGCGGATGGAACCCAGGGACCCCAGATACCCTGCAATGCTCAGAACAGTTCTTTGCAGCAAATCATCTTACCCAAAATGTCAAAGCCCAGCATTGGTCAGCTGAGGAAGAATCCCCTTTCTCTGTCTCTGCTGCATACCTCAGACAGACCGGGGAGGCAGGGCTGAGTGGGAAAAGCACCAGGGTCTGGGGAGACGGCTAAACTTCCCAGCACAGCTGCCCCAGTGACAACGGGACTTTGGACAGGTCACAACTGCTCTGTGTCTGTTTTTTCATCATGAAATGAAGATACTAACATCTAATTGCAAGGATTACATGAGAATGTACCTAAAATCATTAAGCACCTATTAGTGTAAAACTGTAGAGGTTTTACTCACCAGAGTTGTGATGGAAGAAAATTAGAGAGTGGACGACTCTTCATGGACCAACTGCAAGAAAAAGGTACCTGGTGAGGGATGAAGCTGGAACTTTTAGAAGACTCAGAATGTGCATGTGATTTTGGGTGTCTGGGACAGAGAACAGTGGAAGGAGAAAGTGACACTGAGGGCCAACAGCTCACAGGACACCTGCCAAATGTTGTTAACTGTGCAGTGCGATATTGTCAGGTTAGATGTCTTGTGGACACTTGCAGGGGCTAAATTTTGTACCAAGTCAGCTCAGACACAGAACCTGGAGAAGGAAGCAGGAGAAGGAAGCCTGGGGATCTGAAGTGATAATAATAAGGATGTAAAAGTTGCTGACTCTAAGCCAGTTTACCTGAATTTCAAAGGCATAGGCAAATGACAGCTGTCAACCAGGTCATGTAGGTACTGAAAAGAAATTGTCATTGGAATTAAAGCTAGACTCTCCCACCCCCACCCTGCAGCAGATTCTCACACATATAATTGACCAGTATATTGAGAGCTCATTTTGGATAAAACATTGCAAGGACAATAAGAAAGTTAACCACCCAATCATGTCCTGAGGTACAGTAATGTAAAGAATGGGTTTTGCGGTCAAATATACCTGCCTGCAATCCAAGTCTGCCCTTTCCTGGCAACTTAATCTGGGGCATGTCAATGTAACTAACTCCTGACTCTTGGTATCCTCATCTGAAAAAACAGCAACAAAAATAGTACCTATCTCAGAAGAATGGTGAAAAGACATAATTCATGTAAATGTGTACTATTATCAAGGATACCTTATGGGACTTGTGACTCAATAAGTATCTGCTAAAGTAAAAATAAAGGAACCAAAATGAATTGAAACATCCATCACCTACAATGGAAATATGTCTGAATAGACCATAAGGCATGAAAGACTCATTTCGTAAGCTCATTGATTCCTTGATTTTTTACCACAGTCCCAACACAGCATTTTTTGAAAATGAGAAGCAGGATTCCATTAAAAGGATTTTTTTTGCAATCATGTAAATGTGCAGAGCTCTACTACTCTTAGGCTACTGAAAAGAGCCTTCTCCCTAAGAACTAAGCAGCCTCAGTGCTTCCAAATTCATGTCCAGTGTAGCATGGATATCATATTAATGCCTGCAAAAGGAATAATTGTCAATAGCTACTCTAACTCATGAGATAATTGATGCTGAGGACCCTGCTTCCTAATGTTTATATACTAAGATGCTTTCATTCTGTTTTGCAGTAAGTATTATAGACAAGTCTGGATAAAATGAGCTGAAAATTTATAGTACTCAGAGATGGGATAATATTTCCTCCTTCCACTAATGGATAGAAATATGCCATTATACCTGAATCCAGCCATTAGGTTATTTTACATGAACATAGAAATTTTCCTTTTGCATGAAGAGAATACAAACTAAAGAGGGATTTCAGCATCCAATCAAATAATGATCTTCCAAACTATGTGCACATACCTATAGGCTTCCATCAATAGTGCTGTCCTTATGAGAAGGTTATTTTTTTTTTAAATGACAAGTACCCTGTATACAAGGCCCCCAAATATCCCACATACTTAGTCATCAGGCATCATCTTTAGACTCTAAGCTCCATGAGGGTAGCTGTAGACTGTGTTTTTGTTCATTAATATATCCTCAGTGGCCAGCACAAGGTCTGGAAAGTAAGATAGACTCCAGATCAAGGTTAAGTTCAAACCCTACTGGCAAGACCCTTAACATACCTGGAAAATGAAAAGAATGCTCCCAACAGTGAGCAGCAGTTATAGTGCCAGGCAGATGCTCATCTTTCTGATCAGGGATCTGTAATTACCTCATCTGAAACTGAGTAATATATGGAGAGGAACTTCATCCAAAGTTTCAGCCAAATTTCATACTGAAAAGATGCTAGTGAGGACCCCGATGTGGAAAGTTGTTAGAGAATCATCACCGTGGTTTGTGTTCTTTATCACTCACACCATTACCCCATGATGATGGCTGTGGACATTTAGAAAGCGCTTACCCCATGTTGGGCACTTCAGCTAAGTCCTGAACAGACGTTGTTCCACTTAACACTCACTAAAACACCATGACATGAAGACTACTTCAGTTGCAATAACTCACTATTTAAGGAGCATAAATGGTTCAGCTGGGGTCTTGCACGTGCGAACTGAGAAAGTCAGGATTTAAATCCAGTCTGGTTGCTTCTAAAGGCTCTTGATGACACAGAGAGTTTCTAGTTAAAGTACTATCTTATGATTTGTCTCCACCCTCTTTCTGCAAACTTAGATGAAAGCTTACATGAGAAATGAGAGCACATCTGGATATTGCCCTGTTTCTCCTTACTCATTCCTCCCTCAAGTGCTAGCATTATCCACACAGTGAGAAGTTTCAGCTCTAGTGAGGTCCCAGGGCCTGTCTCCCATGCAGTCTCAGGTCAGCTGGGAGGTGCAGGACGGGGTGGGGCCCTACTTATCATGGAAGAGGGTTGTTTTCCTTCCTCTGCCATTGTGCTAACATCACTGATAAAGCATTTGTCATTAGAAGACCTGGGCAAAGTTTTCACCTCTCTGAGTCTCATACATGGAAAGAGCATGGGCTTTTTAGGGACCCCTGGGGACCTACCTACTACAACAGAGTCCTCAGGTGTTTCTACGTTCATTTGTGAAATACAGAGACAATCTAGCTCTGTGCTGCCCAATACAATAGCCACTAGTCACATTTGGTCATTTATTTCATTTTATTTTATTTTATTTTTTATTTTTTGAGACAGAGTCTCACCATTTCACCCTCAGTAGAGTGCTGTGGCATCACAGCTCACAGCAACCTCCAACTCTTGGGTTTAAGGGATTCTTTTACCTCCACCTCCCAAGTAGCTGGGACTACAGGCGCCTGCCAAAATGCCTGGCCATTTTTTTTGTTGCAGATGTCATTGTTTTAGCTGGCCCGGGCTGGGTTTGAACCCACCAGCCTCAATGTATGTGACTGGTGCTGTAACCACATTTGGCTAATTAAATTAATTAAATGTAAATCAGATTAAAAGTTCAGTTCCTCAGTTGTACTACAGGTAGTCAGTCTCAAGTGCTCAGCAGTATGAGTGACTAATGGCTACTGTGTCAGACAACACAAATCTAGATCATTTTTTGAACAGCCTAATCACCATAGAAAGTATTACTGAACAGCTCTGGTCCAGATAAAAAAGAAATCAAGCCCTTGCCATTGAAACATCTCTGTGATTTAAAGGAAGTGGGGTCATATGCTTCAATATTACCATTAGTTTTTTTTCTAATAGGCTATATTAGGACTTATTTAATTTCAAGAAAAAATATAATTCAAAATAGCTTAACCAAAAATAGTGCATTTATTTGTTCTTATAACTGAAAAATCTAAGACTAAAGCCCAGCTGGATCCAGGGGTCCAAAACTATGATTAAACTATGAATATATCTCCGATCTCTCAGCTCTACTTCCTGTTTTGTGGAACAAAACTGTTTTTCTTAGGCTGCTTTATTCACATGGGGGCAAAGATGGCCCCAGGTAGACCCAGGCTCATGTAGTTCTCGGCAGCCACAGTCTCCAGTTTGACCTTCCACGTCAGTCTCCCACTGGCTCCACCCTGATTTACACGGAGGTGTTTATTAAAGTCCTGCTGCTCCTACAGACTTTACTGCTATCCCAGCATAATAGAAGAGGTGTGATCATTACATATTTAAGGGATCATGAGGTTCAAATGTACCCATTTGCAGTCCACCCGCTCCGATTTGTGAACCGTATGACCTTTGGCAAACTAATCCTAATTTTTCTACCTCGGTTTTCTCATCCTAAAATGAAGACAGGTCAGGTGCAGTGGCTCATGTCTGTAATCCTAGCACTTTGGGAGGTTGAGGCAGGAGGATTGTTTTGTGTGTGTGTGTGTGTGGGAAAGGATTTCTCGAGACCAGGAATTTGAGACTAACCTGGGTAACATAGAGAGACTCCATCTCTACAAAAAATAAAACCAGCTGGGCATATGGGTGCACTGTGGTCTAGCTACTCAGGAGGCTGAGACAGGAGGGTCGCTTGAGCCCAGAAGCGCAGGGTTACAGTGAGCTATGATCCTGCCACTACACTCTAGCCCAGCAACAGAGCAAGACTCCTGTCTCTAAAATAATAATAACAATAAGCTTACAAGGTCCATTTTGGGGACACATACAGTAATTACATAAAGTGCTTAGCACAGTATGAAACAAATAGCAATCACACTTTTGCTATCACTATTATATTTATTCCTAATCATTACAACTCAGTGCAAAATATCCAACAAGTAGTGAAAACACTTCGTGTTCCACTAATGAAGAAAGTGAGAAGTCACTGTGACCTGGTGTGGCCCAGGAGGACTTCAGACGCTGGGATTTGAAGCAGGGGCACACACAAGAAGAGGGAAGGAGAGCACTGCACGCCACAGCGCCCAAGAACTAACGTCTACCTCTCTGAACCCTGTGTTTCTCACCAGGGAAGAGGACACACAAGAGGTGCAGGGAGGAGATTGTTTTTGCGCGTCATGGGCAGAAAAAGTTGAGAGGCAGCGTGTTGATGTTTGGTTGGAATCTTTTTCATGTTAATAAAAAGAGCCCAGGCAAACTGAATCCGGGAAGCCAGGCGTGTCTCCTTTGCCATCCCCCGACCCCTGGGCGCCCGGCGCTGCCGGTGGCTGACGGTGACGAGGTCTTCCCGGAGGGGCGCGGAGCAGACTGCGCAGCAGCGCCGGCGCATCTTCCAAATGTCTCTCGTCTGTCCAGTGGGGGCGGAGGCCTCCTAACAGCTGCTGCGCGGCTTTGTAAACAAGTGGGGGACACACTTCTTTAACCTGGAGTCCTGCAGATGAAACGTATGTTTATCTCTCCAAGGGTTTGGTTGGAAATGCTTCAAAGATTTCTGCTTTTCCCAGAAAGCTGGAGCTCGCGATGCGCTTCATCTTGGAGAACAGCGCTCTCCTTGGGCGAGAAGAACAGTGTTTTCCAGCTTGACAGTAAATAACGTTCTGAGCTGGGCAAGAAGATGGGACCGGATTACCTCAGAGGTAGATGAAATGCAGCGTAGCTTATGTACGAAGTAATTGTGAAGAAAAGGGTCCCATCCGAGGAGGGGGCCGGCGTGTGTGGGAGATAGACACGTTTCCAGGGCAGGTTGTGATGATTGGATCAGTTCCAGAAACCGCTGCCAAGGCCTGCCTCTGGGCAGCTGCAGCTGGAGGGGGGCCTAATCACCCCCAACCCCACCCCAACGCAGCCTTGCCTGTGTGCCTGTGTGTATACACACACATGCACCAGCCAAAAACATTAATTAGCATGCGCTTTTATGTATTAGAGCTTAAAAGCCATCAGGGCAGCTGCTGTCTAGAAGCCAAGGAACTAAATTCAAGTCACAGCTCTGTCATTGTGCCATATGACCTCTGCCAGGTCATCTCACCCCTCTGAGCTTTGACTTCTTCATTCATAAATGAAGATGATAACATTTGAGCTCAGGGTTTTGATGAAGATCTAAATTAAAATGAGAAGACACACTGGGAAGTCTTCCTGCAGCCCTAAAGCCCTGCTTGTCAAGGGCTGGCCAGCAGCACTGACTGCCCCAGGTCCCACCGGATCAGAACCTGAATTTTAACATGACCCCAAGGAAATTAATATGCACTTTTTTGTTTGTTTGTTTGTTTGTTTGTTTGTTTTTGGCAGGGGCTGGGTTTGAACCCGCCACCTCTGACATATGGGGCCAGTGCCCTATCCTGTTGAGCCACAGGCCGCCACAATATGCACTTTCAAGGGACTGCTCTAAAGCATTACAGAACAGGGTTAGGAGCTCGTTATAAAGCTTAATAAAATCCAAAGTACATTGGGTTACCAACGTTCCAACCCCATGGCTGCTTTTCTGAGCCTGTGCTGCTTCCTTGGTGGATCAGACATTCTCAGAGAGCAGCGACACAGCTATGCGTCAGTTCTCTGGGACACCTAGAAGAATGGGAATAAGGCTCACCTCATAACAGCACGACAAATAGCATTCTTGTCCAAGATTTATGGTTGTATATTAAAAAAAAAAAAAATCTTTACCCTGGGCCGAAAGACCCTATAGGACACTTGCTGCCATGCCTCCTCTCCACACAGGCCTCCTGGCCTGTTCTTAATTGTGCCAGGCAGCCCCTGAGACACCGGTTTTCCTACTCTTCCCTCTGCCTGTGCTGCCCTTCCCCTCAGACCTCAGTGGCTCCTCTCCTTGAAATCTTTGCTCATCTGTTACCCTGTCACTGATGCTCCCCCAACACCTCCATTTAAAATTGCAAGGCCCCCTTTTACTTGAGTTTATTTTTCTCCACTGCCCTTATCACTTTCTAACACCTTAGATACCGTACTTATTTATCATGTTTGATTATCTTGCCCTTTCCTACCCCAAAGTTGAATATAAGTTTATGTAGACAGGAATTTTTGTCCATTTTGTTTGTTGCTAGATACCCAAGTCCTGGAACAGTCCGCACACCCAACTGCTTGGCATGCATTGAATGAATGAATGAGTGAATATTACAGAAGAATGGCTTTGAACATAAACTGTGTAATCAAATACATTAGGGCTTGAATAGACAGCTTAAAGTAGCTGTCTGCTTCTAGGCACTAACAATTCTGGTACTGTGCCCAGTGTATAGGAAATGTCTCTCTAGGTATTAGTTATGGTTATTAAAAGATAATTACAGTAGAACCTCCATAGTTGTCCGCCCCCCTACACTGACCACCTCCTAAAGTTGACCTAAATTTTATAGATCAGACACGTAGCACATGTACATATCAGGACAGTAGGCCTTGTTCCTTATGTTGACCACCTCTATATATTGACCAGTTTGTTACAGTCCCTTGGGTGGTCAATTTACAGAGGTTGTACCATATTATTATCATTGAAAGCGTCATTCTCCTAAAAAGAATAATGAAAAAATATAATTTATTTTTAAAATAATCGAACTTTTAAGGGATGTGCCATATGAACCAAAACAGGACCGAGGACTATGGCTCATTTCTTAGTAGTCAAGTCTTTTTGCATCAATAAAACCAAGATATAAAAAGTAACCTGCATAAACATTCTTCATTTAAAGAATAAAGCTCCCTATCTTCTTTTTAAAGGAAGACCAGAAAATATTCATTTCTGTTATATTTCCAAATAAAATATAACATTTGAGTTGCACAGACAAAAACTCCTTTAAACTCAGCTCCATTTTCTCTATTACAGGGGAATTAGATCAGGTTGTGTTAAGACCCTTAGTGACAAAGAGCATCTTGTTTTCCTACATCCTCACACTGGCTTTATCCAACCCATTACAAAATTCTAGCAATGTGGCTCTAAAATATATTTTAAATCTGTCTTACCTATACAAGGCCTACCTTGACATTTATTGACCTGGACTAACTCAAGAGCCTTCTAATTCCTCCACTCTAATACCTCTCCCACCTGCATTCCCACAGACTAACCAGAGTGGTCCTTTTATAATTAAAACTTGATTCTATTTATTCTCCTGCCTAGAACCTTTTGATAGTTTCCTGTTGCATTTAAAATAACATCTCAAATTCTTCACATGGACAGTGAGATGATGTACCACCTGGCAAGGGCCTTCCCTGACTGTCACATCTCATAAATTGTCTCCTCCCACTGCCTTCAGGCCACCCTGGCCTTCCAAGTTCTCTGCCGTGTTCTGGTCATTCCACATGTTGACTCAGCTGCCTGCCAGGCAGCCTAACTCTCACCCATCAGTCTGACAGCAGATGTCCCTTTCCCAGAGAGGCCTTCTCAGATTCCTCCCTTATACATTGCATCCCTCTCCATTCTTTCGCTTCCTAACACTTGTCACACTCTGTAGGCATGCGTCCCTTTACCTGGCTCTTTGCTTCCCATCTGGATCACTTTTTATACTCTAAGCTCCTGGAGGACAAAGACTTTGTTTGATTTGTTCATTATACGCAGAGTCCAGCAGAGTTCTCAGCATACAGTTGTCAATCAACAAATACACATATTTGTGGAAGAAATGAATGGACAAGCTAAGAGTATTAGTAACTCCATCTGTGAAGAGAAAGACAACAGTCTGAGTGCTCTTGTCAGTACCATTCTTTGAAGTAATTTTAAAGAGCACACACACAATACAATTGAGTTATAAGAAAACAATTCATTAAATCCAAGGTATTATGTTTTGTCATGATAGTTTTAAAGTCATTGCCCATAGATTAACTCACCCAATAGCATTTTATTAGGAAAAACAGTCTTAAGTTCTGAGTAAATTTTCACATAGTAATGAATTTATGAACCACATAATAAAATTGGTATTAAAAGATATGGATCCTAGGACTCAAACACTATGATCAAGTATTATTGACCCTATGAGTTTCAAGATGTGATTTAGTAAATAACTATGTACTTAATACTCATCTAGTGTAATTTGGTAACCATTAAGTGAGGCTATATGAAAGATGTATACATTTCCTATTTTATTACAATTAACAGCCAGTGATGGTACACTGGATTATTTGAAATTAATATACCAAAAAGCATATCCATAATGATTATACCTTTAAATATCTGTTAAAGGAGAGGATTTGACAAGTAATATAACTGTTATCAGGAAAGTGAGCTAATTAATTTTTTATGGGTTTTTTTTTTTTTTACCTTTTCCATTCTCTCTTTAGTTAGGTTCTCAAATTCTAGAACACATTTTACAATGATTAAGTTACACAATTTTCTCAGATAAGGATGGGAATGTGGAAGGAAAGAAAACTAAGCCAAAGCCTGGAGACTCAATAAGGTGAGGAGGGCGCAGAAATCTACTCAAAAGTAAGCTTCCCGAGCCGTGAGGAGGCAGCTATATGGTATGGTATGGCAATGAGGATTAATAGGTAAGCACGTTTCCATGCCCAGATATCTGAAAAATAGAGATAATGATCCCTGGCCTTAGCAACCAATGAGGAATATGGTGAGAATAAATTAGATACAGTTTTCCTTGGAGGAAAAGCACTATATAATTTACGATATTGTTATTATAATCATTAGTCATCTTTGCCCAGATTATGGAGTGACTCATCCTAAATTAAGCCTTTGGAACAATGAGAAGAGGGAAATTTATGAGACCTACAATGATTTTCCTAGTCTCATAAAAGATTGCAGTACTTGATTCTTGAGATGTTGAAATATCTCTGCCTCTTAACAGGAGGCTACAAGGACCGTCCTTTGATTCATTACTTGATAAGTCTTTCAGGTCCTCATCCTTCTGTTCCTCTGGGGCTAATAATTCAGCTGGCATTTTAACACTCACCTTACTGTCAGTAAATTATTTTAACTTACCTTTGGAGTAGATGCTATTTTTTTTAAGAATAATGATTGTTCCTTTTTTATTCCCCATAATTTCTTGCTGTACATCCACTTAATATTTTTGAGCACCTATAATATGGAAGGCAATGAGCTAGGTGTAGAGATATAGGGGGAATAAAGTCCTACCTTGCCTTTATAGAGCTTGTAATCTGCAGGAGAATACAACTAAGGACTAGATTCAAGGGATATTTTAAGGAAAAATGATCAGGTCAAAGGGACTGATTGGGACAGAGTGTGAAAGAGAGGACAGAGTACAGAAGACGCCAGATCTCCTCTCCAGGCAGACTGGATGAAGAATGGCACCATCAGCCAGAAAGGAAGCAGGTTTGGAAAGAAGAAATCAGCTCTGTTTTAGGCACATTGAGAAGAGGTTGAAGAAGAGAGTGAGTGAGAAGCTTGAGCTGTGGGTCTGAGGCTTGGGAAAGAAGCCAGGACTAGAGACACAGATTTGGAATTCATCCAAAGAGAAATCCTGAGAAGGGGTGACATACTCAGTGAAAGAATGTAAAACAAGAGTGTGGTGATTAAAAATGAAAGGAAGAAAGAGACAAATAAGTAATTTTTGGAAGAAATAAACAGGATCTGAAAGGCTAATAAAATAAATAACAGGAATAGATAGAAAATAGCGGAGAGTCAGGGAGGGGGGTGCAGTCCCAGAGTCGTGATCAAGGGCACAGATTGCAAGTGTTTGCCTTGGAAAGGAGCCTCTCTGTTTCCCTCCCTCCTTCCCATCCTCTCTCTTTCTTTCTCTTTCTGTAACCAGGAGGCAGTGAGGCAGTGAAGAAAGGGAAAAACAGATATACATGGAGATGGGATATGGTAGACTCCAGAGAAAGAGGAACTGTTGATTGGAAGTATGAAAGTTGGATTAGAATAGGTTGTCATGTTCAGAGAGAATGACAATAGATAGAGAAAGAGCCCAGGCTTCGGGATCAGGCCAGAATCTGTATCTAATGGCCCTTTAGTTTTGTCTTCTGTGGAAATGGCACATGGCACAGAATCATTTCACCAAGTTGTTTCCAGGACCAAGGAAGAGAACGTGTGTGAAAGCATCTAGTTCTTGCTGGGTTTCAGTGAGGAATGAGTCCCAAGGATAAACTGGGCCAAAAGACAGAGCAATGGTTCTCAAACTTGAACGTGCATGAAAAGCAGCTGAGGGCTCATCCAAACTCAGATTTCTAGGCCTCACCCAGAATCAGTTTCTGATTCTACTGAATGGATGAGGCTTGAAAGTCTTTATTTCTAATAGTTCCCAAGTCCTGTTGATGCTGCTGGTTCAGAAACCACACTTTGGGGGCCCCTGAGGTAGAGAAATTAGCCGAGAGAAAAGGTCAAAGGGATTAGAGGTTGGTCCCAGAACACAGGTTACAGAAGCAGAAGATCACATCTTTACTTTGAGAGTTTATTGTCCACTAATGTACTTGATTTTATCTCCAGAACATTGGCCATCCTATCTTAGAAACAGGCAGTCCTACCCCCCAAATCATAAGAACTTGGTGCAATATCTGAAATGTGATAGAAACTTGTCCATCTGAATGGCTAGAGAGCTGGAGGCAGAGAGAAAGGCTAACTCTGAGTTGCGTGAAGATTGGGGCCTGTGTCTCCCCTAAGGGATTTGAGCAGGGGCTACCCTAAAGTGTCAGAAGTTTCGGAGTTAGTCTGAGGAAACACGGTTTTAAAAACAAGTAAGAAACAGTCAAAGTTTATATATTATTTTAATTTTGCTTTGTCTTTTTAATATTGCATGGCGCAACTATTTAATATTTTATGTTTCTTGGGTTTTTTTCATCTTAAATTACTTTTTATTTTTCTTATTATATTTCCTGGCCCCAAAGTACCTATACTGCTAAATAGTAGTTTATAACCCTTAGCCATGAATCATATTATCTTTGAGCACGTTCTTTTCCCTGTTTTGCTCCTAATTCCTTCCCATTGTATTATTCAGTTATTCGCATCCATTATTCACTAGAATTTTTTTCAAAAATTGATTCTGCAGAAATCGAACACCCTCATTTTTCATGTCTTGATTGGAGTTACTTTGTAGGAACTCAACTAGATTATGGCTCCTAATGCACTAATGCTCTGCTGAGTGCACGTTGCCCGGCATTTTTATAAGTTCTGAATATGAAGTTGAGTCAAAACCCTGTCCTTTGCAAGAGTCTCCTTTCAGATATCATTTAGGGAAATTGCTCAACCATCCAGCTTGCTTCTACTTCATCCCTGACTCATTTCCTCACTGCTGAATACCCCATCATCCTTCCAACATACATGTTTTAGTTGAGAAAAGTCCAAGTAGCCCAGTGTCACTGCAGCTGAGCTCTGCAGTGCGATGAGGGGACAGCAGGGGCATGAGAACAACACCGGTCAGGACATGAGTCAGGTATCAACCCCTTCTCTCTGCATCCAGCTCCTTACTATACCTCACCTGTGATCTCTTTCATTAATACGTTTTTGAAAATTTGAAAATTTTTTCAATGTCCTTAAACATGTGGTGCTTAGACTTTTTGCTTTATGTGTAGTAAACGCTCAAAGCCATGATCGAATGATTGACTGAATGACAAATAGTTGAAACATGGACCCATCTCAGCCTAAACCTGCCCCTCACTTCGCTGCCATCTTAACGTAGCCCTAAACACCTTGCAGCTCCCAAAACATAACCTCACACCTCCAAACAATCTCACAGGTCACTCCCGTCCCACTCTGATTTCTCTGACTAGCTTGGCATCCTTCCATCTCCAGAAAATCACCCCTATCCCACTCCCCGGGGCGGGTGGCCCTCCTATGTGCTGAAAACTCTCCAATTTCTTTGCTCTAAAATCATACTTCCATTGTCAGCTTGCTGGTCTTGCTCTTTAAATAGTTAGACTGCGAGCAAGCACACAGCGGTGTGTGTCTCCTGCACAGCTGCAATCCCAGTGCCTCTCTCGACACCCACCCACATGGTGATGTTTGCAAAGAAGGCCACCATGCTGATGTCCAGGCGAAAGACTGGGGGTTCCATTATGGATCATTGCCATGAGTGTGGAGAAGAGTGGAAAGGTGAGCAGAGGCTATGAAAGAAAATCTGTGTGGTGGGCAGCTCATCAAATCCAGGGCAATGGGAAGCAGAAAGCAGCACGTGGCAGCTGGGGCTGGGAGGATCCCTGCCCACCTGCACACGTGGTTACAGATGCCCAGCCTTTAACAGACGCCGAGAAATTTAAGTTTTCTTCACTGAACACAAGTAGCTCTATGCCAGTGTTTTTTGGGGGGGGAGGTATTATTTATTGGAACAACACAATAAAAATAGCTAAAATTAACATCTCAAGATTCCAAGGAATACAAAGCAATATATAGGTGGCTAAAAAAAAAAACAGTCCTGGACCCAGAGAGGGAAGATGTGATGCCATTGGCGTGGAGGCGAAGGCTTTCATTCCCTTTAATTTTTTGTTTAACTTTCTCCTAGCTACAGCCTAGCACAGGCACCCCTTCTCAGTGGAATCACATGTGTCAAACACTGGTGCGACATGGTCCTAAGGCTTCTATGAATAACGTCTTAACTCTTAAAATGTTAAGATTTAACTCCTCCTTTTTGGAGTAATTCGGCTTCTCCCCTACTTCCCAATCCCCCTCTCTGCTTTTGCCTCCCTCTTTCAGTCTCTCTCTCCTCCCCCTTTCCCTCCCCTTTCTCCTCCTCCTCCTTCACCCCCTCCTTTCCTCTTCTTCCTTCTCTTCTTCTTTCTCTCTCTCTCTTTCTCTCTCATCACACACATTCATTGCACAGCTATCCCTACTCTCTGAGCTTTACGTGGATGGAAACACTCCTCTGATATTTACCATCTCCCCAAGCAGTTCTTAGTTTTTTCCCCTTCCTATTGTACTTGGGTGAAAAACACCCTGTGACTTACAAAACACATCCTAACACTCGTTCCTAATCACAACAAAATCCAACACGGGCTGGGAAAGTTGAGAATCTATGCACTGTCCCATGCTCTTTCCTCCCCCACCCGTGCAACTTCTGCCCTTCCTACGCGACCTGGCACCCGTGCAAGCCGTGCCACTCAGGGAACTTTCCCCAGTCCCAGACCTCAGCTAACAAACCCTCCTCCTAACTCCGAGAGGCATGAAAGTAAACGCTTGTTTCTTAGGCGTTTCAAGGGATCGTTCCTTACAGCAAGCACTGGTCTTTCCTCTAGGACCCCCTTAACCACCCCCCCCTCACTAAACTCAATAACTGCTTGTTACACCTCACTGGACTGTGTCTCAAGCAATAACTTCACTCTGTATTTGGACTGAATGTTTGGTGATACTTCTGAGACCGTAGCACCAGAAATAGACATTAGTCAGGCACATAAAAGTTGCTTCTTACCAGGCAGTTTTGACTCAAATTGTGGTCCTTGCTAGAGAGCCAAGTAGTCTGTGTTTCTCATCTTGCTGTGTAAGACAGCCCCATTACTCTTCACTAAGAAGCCTTCACGCACTCCCAGGAGCCCAGTACAGGAGGAGATAGCCTCACCAGGTAAGCAGACTCTGCCTCTCTGCCTGCGCTGCCCCAGTCCCTCACCCCCTCACCACGCACTCCTCTGCAGCCCTGCACCAGCCAGGGGGAGGGAGGCCCGGGGC
The DNA here is from genome assembly GCF_000181295.1 of Otolemur garnettii. Classification (NCBI taxonomy): domain Eukaryota; kingdom Metazoa; phylum Chordata; class Mammalia; order Primates; family Galagidae; genus Otolemur; species Otolemur garnettii. Next base: position 32,679,572 of record NW_003852399.1, on the reverse strand, counting down.
AGGGTGCCCGGCTGGGGGCCTCCCCTCCCCCTCCCTCCTCGGCGCTGCGCTCAGCCAAGTGCAGGTGCGGAGGGCTGGTGTCTGCCAGGCTGATTACCCTCATCATGGAAGCTGCCAGACGACTTCAGCACATTCTGTGGCCTGGAAACTGCAGAGAAAGAACGCAGTCAGCAGTGGCATTTCTAACGAGGGGAAACAGTGTTCGAAGCAGAAGAAAAAGACAAAAACCCACCCGGCTGCCCGGCATGTACGCTAAATATCCTGGCGGGAATCTGACTCCGGACTCCCTACGAAAGGTGGACAGCCCAGATGGGCCCTGATACTACCACATTCTCACATTAGGGACTGAACGGTAGAAAAAAGCAGAAATCATGTCATTGTCAAACCCTGGCACCCGGAGAGTTGCTGCCCAGCTCCGTCCAGCTCCTGACCCCTTCTTTGATTTTGTCCACAATTTGCACATAGGTAGAAAGTTTCATGTATATAATTTATGTATTCACGTGTCATTTATAAAACATATATTTTATATATGTTCTACATATAATTTATCTAGCAAGTACATTGTAATACATTCAGGGGTTTTTTTCAGTCTGTTTAATTCATTTTTTTAACAGCCAAAAATAATTTTGGTAAAAGGGATTCTCTAGCCTCTGCAAATCTTTTGAACTTGTGGAAACTTAATTTAAAAAAACACATATGGGTGGCACTTGTGGCTCAAGGAGTAGGGCACTGGCCCCCATATACTGGGGGTGGTGGGTTCGAGCCTGCCCCTGGCCAAAACTGCAAAAAAAACCATGATACAGCAGTAAGAACAAGGTACATGTGAATACACGTACATGCTGTGACAGGCAACATGTCGGGCAAACCATGACATGCATTCCGTGGGGCAGAGGCTCCCTGTGGAAAGTCCGCTCCATGATCACAAATGCCCTTACAGCCTGAGCCTCCTCACAGGACAGCCCTCTCACTGGCCATCGTCCCTGAAACCCAGATCTTACGGGAGCCTTTTCAGATGAAGGTGTCCACTCTCTCACACTCCTCACGCTGGAGAGTCTGTCAGGAAGTGGGCCTCTCATCCTCCCTGCTTCCTGACTGTCCATCCTCTCTGTCCAGCTACCCCCTGTTCTATTAGCACCCCCAGAACAAGATACAGTCTCTGCTTATGTGTTTGCTTACTTGGGGGTGGAGTGGAAAATCTCTCGTTCTCATTCTTTAAAAACTCTCAGTTATTCCAATTCTTGGATTTAGGGATTTTGTTTTTCTTTCCTAAACATAACATTCTGCTCTTGATCTTATTGTACTGTTATGTTTACTCTAGTAACCAAAGCATGTCGCTCTCTTTCAAAAAAAATGATACACGCATGGTCTCGGGTGAAGGCGGTTGCATGTTTCTTGTAGGCAGCTTTCTGATTACTATTTGAACACAGTCAAAAAGAAATTGGATGTTCCGTGCATGCCTGATTCCCTTGCATGGGTGCTTTTGTCAAAATTTTGACACAGTAAATACAGACCTCCTCCATGTGGACTCCAATTGATTAATTAAAGGGGAGAGTCATTGCTAAATTGCCAGCAGCTGTTGGCTAGAACAGAGGCTGGGGAGTCAGACACCAGGAAGGCTAGCAGTGAAACAGGACCATTTCTGGAGGATTTTGTGGGAAATGAGTGTTCCTTTTACTCAATCTGAGCCTTTTACATTCCACAGAGTATTAAAAATATATAATTTATTTTCTGTTCAAAGACAAGCAACTACATTAAACATTGTTTTCTTCCCTTAGCAAAGGTTAAGAAATGCAAGACAAGATGCCTTGTTCAATACCGGGAAATCCCATCAGCATTGAAAGGCACACCCGAGAAACACAATTCACTTGGTACAAGACCCTGGTGAAGAGTGCTGAGGGAGAAAAAGCCCAGACAGCTTCAATCTGCAAACTCTCGGACTTGTGCAATCCCAAATTCTGAATTCTAACATCAACAGGGAACATGTGTGGTCATGTGGGAGTTCAGATCCATCCCAAGTGGTAGACAAAAGAAGAAACTTCTCAGAAATACCAAGAGAAAAGGACATCAAGAATAAGGATTCAATTTGTAGGCATAATAGAGATTTAGGGGAGGAATAATGGGAGGACAAAGGGGGAAAAGTCAGCAGCCAAGGGGAGATTCATGGAAGGAAGGGCTCAAAAGTATGGAACTCTCTAATAAGTCACAGCAGTGACAATTCCTAAAGGTAATTCCTGATCCTCTCACAAAAGCTAAAGTTGGAATTTTCTCCATCTGCACTCCCCCTTGCCAGGAGCTTATAAATCTGGGCCAGCGCCAGGGCTCTGACCTAACCATGATGGAGAACTCAGTTGGGAGCACCGGTTATCCCCTGAGCTGCTGCACACGGCACCGGGGGCCACCTGTGAGTCACAGCCTGTGGGCGGTTGGGGAACATCTGGTCAAGTTCATCTCCTGCCACCACCACAGGTCTGACTCTATGTTACTTGCATCTGTTGAAAATGTGCCTCTCTCTCCAACACAGCATCTTTGGAACATCAGGAAGTTGCATAATGGCTTTGGAGTGGAATCCAAAAACCAAGCCACACATGTAGAACTATGAGAAACCACATGTGGAAGAGGAAAATAGCCTCAGTGTGATTATTATTTTTATTCTCAAAACAGTAATTGTATTGGAGTCCATGTCAAATATTTGATACAGACTGCAAATGGATGAGGATGTGCTGTGCTTACAAACTTCTGTACTCAAGCAACTTGGAACTATTTTCAAAATAATTTTAATAGCTATCATTCATTGAGTACTTACTATGTGACTATGTGTCAGACAACTTGTTGCAATATGCATATTTTTTAAAAAGATTAGCATTCAATCAAGGTCAGAAATTTTTATTAATATAACACCAGACTTGATATGTTATGAATTTATTTGATACTGTGTTTGGAACTGAATGGCACTATACGAAATTCTATTATCTAAAGGTGATTAGAATTCATAAATATCAAAATGACTACAGTGGAATGTGAACTCCCTACATAATTTACTAAAGAAGATTGATGGGAGAATACTCCAGTCTAAATAAGAATGATGGGCTCCATTTTACCTCTAGGCCAAGGAATCTTAACCTGAAGTCCGTGATCCTCTAAAAAGGAAAAATCAACATTGTACATACAGGGATACTTACCATTATCAGAGTCACAAAAAGGGTGAAATTCTTCTCAAATTAGAGAACCTCTGGAAGCTCGAGACAATCTTAGACTTTGATTGTAGGTCTGGGTTTATTTCTCCCTCAAATGCACTGGTCAGTCTGATTCTGTCCTAAAGGGAGCCTGAGAGGTGTGATGCAAACCAAATCATCCTCCAGAAATCCTGTGGACACGGTTCTACCATATCTGTGATTTGGATCTGGAGCAGATAGAAATTAGCCTTGAAGTTTAGGATGTAGTTTTCTAGATTATAGAAATTTATGTCTTCTAAAAATTTGGTAGTTCATGAGATCACCTCTGTTCTGGCTGTACTTTGACTCTTGCAATAAAGTTGCAATATATATGTTTTTTGAACTGATATTTTGACATGAAATACCTGTCATCCAAGTGGTTTGGTTTCCTGATGTTGAATTCCTGACTACTGGCCTTCTAGGGCCTTGGCCTCTCCCTTGTGTTCACAACCAGATTGGGTTAAACCAATGTTTTTTCTAGCTGCTTCCTGAATGTAATGATAGAACAGAGTATCTAATTTTAACAACCTAGTAGCCCTATCACAGCCCTACTTATCCAAATCGTAGGTACTTTTCCCCATTTCAGAGTCTATCTCCATTGTGTCCTTAGCCATCACAGCATCAGCCAACTAACAGTTTCAGAAAGTGATTTATTAACTTCTCAAGCTAGAATTTAAGACCCGCTTTCATGGAACATCATAGGACATGGCTTGATACACAGCAAGGGAATTGAGAAAACATTAACTCTCTTTTAAGAATCAAACACAAATAAGAAAACAGATTGATCTGTGAAAGAGATCAATTAGCTGCTAGACAGAGTATTCTTACAGTCAGTTCTCAACTATCCATATTCATAAGAAGTGGCACAGATCATCAAACACAGCCAATAATTTTTAAATAATTAGTACTTGGCTTTACAGCCATTTATTCATTCATTTATTTGCTTATTTATTTGTATCAAAGTTGCTTTCATAATAGTGCTTTGCTTTTATTAACCTTTAAATGAGGATGCAGCTTCCAAGCAAGCAGCAATTGATTGCTCAGGGAAAACGATTCACAGCTATGCTAGGTAAGAGTAGGGAATCTAAGGAGGCATTCCAATTTTAGTCTGTGAACTCAGCCAGGTGTGGTGGCTCCCGCCTAGGATCCCAGCACTTTGGAAGGCTGAGGCAAGAGGATCACTTGAGGTCAGGACTTTAGACAACATAGGGAAACCCCTTTCTCTAAAAATAAATAAATTCTTAAAACTTCCAAACTCAAGTAATTGAGAATGAGCTCTAATAATATGCTCGAACATGACATCTTCAGAAACTGCTCTCTGGCCTCCCCCAATGAAGGGCCCTCCTCCGCGAGGGCCCCTCAATGCCCTGCAGTTCTTTACAGCACTCACCACGTGTCATTTTTTGTTCAGTGTCTGTTTTCCACACTAGAGCTTGACCTCCAGGCAGGTCCAAGAATGACCTCTGTCTCATTTTACGTGTTATCTGCAACACCTATATGGTTCATGGTATGTAGTTGATATTCGACAAATGTTTGTTTGACAAATGAATAAAATCTGCATCATTCTTTCTAAATCATCTATGAAAAATAAGAAAGAAGTATTGAACATTTCCCAGAATATGCAATCAGGCCCCCAGGAGAAAGCCTGATGTGAGGCTGGAAGTTCCACGAGCACAAGAACCCCTGGTCTTGTGCATGAGTGCCCATCAGCTTGGGGCACAGGGAGCGATACAGCGTGGGCTCTCGGCAAATATGTGTTTTAACAATGAACTGAAATAATCAGGAAAAAGATGCGAGGCTCTAACTGTGCATACCATTCCCACAGAGTCACAGATACACAAAAGGGACTTGAGACAGTTTCAACTTTAGAGAGAGCTGGTGGGTCTGAGAGTGATACGCGCAGCATTGCCCAGCTGGGGAGGAAACCTGGGATTCCTGCTGTTTGCTTCTATGGTAAAGCCACTATTTCCATGGGAAAGCTGTTCTCTTTCTCTCTGTCTTCCTCCCTCCTTCTCTCTCTCTCTTTCTCTCTCTCTTCACAATTGGCCTAATCTCTATTCAGCACAGGACTTCAGAATCTTTGCAGCCAATCTATCAAAGTATTTTTATTTGTTGTTACTATCCTACCCTAATGTTTCCTTCATGCGGAGTGTTAAGAATCCTAATTTTCACATCAGAATAACGGTGGTTACATTTCTGCTCTGGGCATCAGCGACGGAGGAAATGGCGGGAGACCTGAAAACAAGTGGATACAAGCCCCAACCACGGCCTTACACAGGAAAATAGATGTGCATAAAACTTTCATTTATCACAGCCACCTTGGAGACCACCTAGTACAGTATCCTCATTTTGCAAATAAAGAAAACTGTGGTCCAGAGGGGTAAAATGATCATAAAATGTCAGAACCCACAGATCCCAGGAGCCATCGGAGTAGGGGGGAAACATTTTCTCTGTGGCTGCACTCACATGGCTCCTTCTCCCTCAGTGTTTAAATAAACAAAAATCTACAAATATTGAAAAGGTAAGTACGCTGACCTAGCTAGCATTTGCCTCTAACTACCATCCTATTCTTCCTTCCATAACAAAACTTCTTGAAAGAGAAGTGGGTGCTTTCTAGCAATGCCTATTCAAACTCCCCCTGCTCTCCGCAATCTAGTCCTGCTACAAGGGATTTACTCCTGACCCCAGCATTGAACTGATTCTCTCTCCTCCAGGATATGTGGATTCACGTTCCCTCTTGCAAGTTTGCCAAAAGCCTACCTAATAAGCCAAATGACCTCTCAATTAAGTAAGATATTATTTTATTACCCTTAACCCAAAAGATACTTGTATCAACAGGAATACCATTTTACATCTGCACTGATGGGGCCCAGCTCATGGAACCAGCAGATTGGTGGAGCCCTGACAAATCCCTTCCTCTTCCTGACATTTGGACGGCTCCACGCTTCAGCCACATGCAGCCAAGGAAAGTAAGCCCGGTGCCCCAGCAATGAGGCGGTATGTAGAGCTTGTGTTTCTGCTCCCAGAATATACAACACTGTCTTGGTTCAAGTCAGTTTTCTAAATTTTCCATAATAGGCAGAATGTCAGTGAAAATGAATCCTGGCTGATTATTCATGTCATGCAAATCGATGTGACATCCTTTTGTGTAAATTGCCATGGCTGCTCAGAAGGAGAGGACAGATCAGCTACTGGCTAGAAATGTCTGAGCTTTGCTGGTGGTATTACCACAATAACCAGTATCCCAAGTGGGCGTGGGAGAGAAAAGAAGGGAGGCTGATAGGTGGGTCACGCCTATGGTTCATCCTATAAGGATGTGAATCTTACATGTGAATCCTCTAAATGTAGAATATAAATGTCTTAACACAATAACTAAGAAAAAGACATGAAGGCTTTGGTAACCAGTTGGATGAAAGTATTTCAAATTGTATATAGAAACAGTACACTGTACCCCATGATAGTATTAATGTACATGGCTATGATTTAATAAAAAGAAAGAAAGAAAGAAAGAAAGAAAGAAAGAAAGAAAGAAAGAAAGAAAGAAAGAAAGAAAGAAAGGAAGGTAGGTAGGTCTCAGCCTGGGTTCTGTTGAAAACAGAAGCTAGTCAGGGGTGCTTTGTCTGAAAGGTGGAGTTCCAATGCAGCGAGAGTTATGAAAAGAGAGGAGCAACAGGGAAGGGTGGAAAGCCACGATGTGTCATCATACCCGCCCCTGCTTTACCATAAGCCTCAAAGACACACAGCTGGTCTCTCAGCAGGTGCAGCCACTCGGCCACCTGGGAGCTCTCCAGACAGGCTGTTCCGAGAAATGGCTCAAAGCAGTCCCTTCAAGAGGAAGAAGAGGGAATTCATCCCCTCAGCTTCTTCCCATCATCTCCCATCCCCCAGGTTCACCACACAAGGAGTGACTTCCCCCCAAATTCCCAGTCATGTCATCCACCTCCCTCAACAGCCGCTGAAGAAGCCCAGCCTGGTGCTGCTGTGTGCCACTGCACCCCCGCCTGGAGGAGGCAGAGTCCCTCCAGAGACCCCAGAGTGCAGCTGGACAGCCTCAGGTGACATAGTTGCCTGAGCTGACCTGGACCAACCTGCCTTACAGACGAAGCTTAGAAAATCTGATGACTGGGAGTTAGGATTGAAACCATGTCCATAGCACGGAAGTTCTTCAACTTTTGTCAAGAAACAATTTGTGCTGAGAATCTGGACTATGTCCCTAACTGCGAAAGTATAGTAGATTTGCCAACCCAGGCATTCAACATCCTAAGTCAAAATTATATTTCCTACAGGTACATAGATGTGTATAGATCTGGCATGAGCCAGTGTTTGAGTGAATGTTAAATCCTTGAAAAGACCTGGGGTCTATTACAAAGGCCACCAGTGAGTGCCTAAGCACGAAATCCAGTGAGTACCTTTTCATGTTTACCTAACTTGACCTTTTACACTAGTTCCCACAGATATTCCTGCGTCCACCATCTTCCTAGCTTTCCTCTAATCCCTTCCGCTTCCTGTGTCTTCCCTGCCCTCCTCCTCTCAAGGCCAGAATGGCAGACAGATGGAGGGAAAAAAAAAAAAAAAGCAAGTAGAGATATTGTGGTAAACAGACAGAAAGATCCTACCTTGCCTCAGTTCCTTACCGATCTGACACTTGGAATTTGGAACTGCTCCCACTGTCTTTTTTGCTTCCTCCAAATGTGTTATTTTCACCTCATGTGAGCTCAGAATGACACACGGTCCATAGATAAGCCTCAAAGAAGTTAAAGGTGGTTTCTGTCACAAATTACCACAAACCAAGTTGCTTAAAACAATTAAAAAAAAAAAAAAAGCCAGGAGCAGTGGCTCCCACCTGTAATCCCAGTGCTCTGGGAGGCTGAGGCATAAGGATCACTTGAGCTCACGAGTTCAAGACCAGCCTGAGCAAGAGCGAGAGATGCCATCTCTCTGCTAAAAATAGACATATTAGCCAGATGTCCTAGTGGGCACTCATAGTCCCAACTACTCAGGAGGCTGAGGCAGGAGGCTGGCGGGGAGTTTGAGCTGGGCTGACACCAGGACACTCTAGCCTGGGCAACAGAGTGAAATTGTTTCCATAAAAAAAAAAAAAACCCACAATAAAAAATGTATCCCCTCACAGTTCTGGAAGGTATCAGTCCAAAATCAAGGGGTGAGCCAGGCCAGCCTTTTCCTCAGGAGTCTGTCTGAGAGAATCGTTCCTCGCCTCTTTAGCTTCCGGTGGCCGTCAGCATTTCTTGGCCTCCTTGCCTTGTGGGCGCCGTTCTGTTCTCTCTGTGTCTCCACAAGACCTTACCCTGATCTCCAGATGGCCTTGTCCTTACCGTCTCTGCTTCTCTTTGTCTCCCATCTCCCACTTTCTTTTCCTTCTAAGGCATTTATTCTGGACTGAGGGCCCGCCCAGATAATCCAAGAGGATTTCCTCATCTCAAAACCCTTAACTGACAGCTGCCAAGACCCTTTTTCCATATAAGGCAATATCCACAGATTCTAGGAATTGGGATGTGAACTAGAGGGGACTTCCCTGATGGCTACTGGTGTCCAGCCTCTTAGTCAACCACTCTTCCAAATTAACACGTACAAATATTAGTTCAAGTCTGAAACAAAACCCTGAACTGGTTAAATGTGTTTCTTTTCAAGAAAAACAAATGGCAGTCTGCTCCTGTTTGAGAATGTAGACAACGGCTACAAAACATCTGATAAATTCATTCAGCAGGAAATAGAAACAATTCTGGACACTAGAATTTAGGTACTTTATTTACATTCCACTTATAAACTACATTTTAATGTGTCCAAACTATGGTTGGGGTAAAGTCTTTCAAAAAAAAAAATAGATATATACTCAAAGTGGTAACATTTTACCACAGAAATGACATGGAGCCCTTTGCTTTCATGTACATTATATTTCAAAAGAAGGTACATATTATGCTGTCTTGTGCCAAATGCCCTGAAGTTTTTTTTATATATATATAATATAAGACATCTTTTTCTCTGGCTCTAATCCAATTTCTTTGAGTGATGTGTAAACCTTAAAATTGTTTGTAGTTCTGTGTCTCTATCCATTACTTTTGAAATGACCCCTACATTTCACATTCTATATAACATTTTCCTGTCTTCTCTGGGAATTGCAGAAGATCCGTCGTTGACACACTAATTGCTTGTGACACCCGCAGTCCTTTTGAACACTGGCATTTTCTTGGTGAATCAGTAAATACTCTGTTATTTGGAGAGGACATTGTTGCAAAACCCTTTCCCTGAATCTTGCTTTCTACTTAAACATCGTAATCACAGGAGACTGAGTTATACCTTCCCTGCCACCCTGTGAACAGTGTTACCGTAGCTTCAGAAGCAATTCAGCCTGTCAAAGTAGCAGTAAAATGATTTCTTTTGTGGGTATATTAATCTCACAGAAACTAAGCATTATGCGTTAGACAATAAAGTTTGCGAAAGACCTGTCAAATCTATGTATTTTTAAAAGCTTAGTATTATATTCCTCCACAACACACCCCACTCCCTGGACCTTTAGGCACATGAACTGCTGCAGGGAAATGTCTTACATCCAGGTTACATGCATAAAGTCTCTAATTCAGCATTTAGTGAAGAAAATAGATGGTGGTTGGTGCTGAAATGTCAGCGAATCATCCACATCTGACAGTAAATTTGCTGAATGACAAAGAATAGCATTAAATTTGTTTTTAGAAAAAAAAAAAACGCAGCACGGCCAGAAACATGGGTAGACCCAAGGTAAATATACAAAAACTAGGCACACTTTTACAATATTTTATGAATCCTAAACATAAATGGTAGACTGCGATCTGTCACCAGCACCAAGCACCGTCAAGCTGGCAGCTGTCTTTACCCACCTTTCCTCCCTGCCCACAAAATAGATACCCTGATTTCTCCGACCTCTTCTTTCCATGCTCACCTTCCCCCATCGCTACTTGAACTTTAGACAAGTCTTTTTAAGCATCCGCACACTCCCCACTCCTTCCACACTATCTTGTCTCCTTCCATTCCATCTTCTTCCCAACCCTTCTTCAATTCTTTCTGCGTTTCTGCAGAAAATGTTCATACCTTTTCTCTCCTGCTTATGTTGTCTCATTTATGAGTCAAATAAAATTACTATAATCCCGACTGAGAAGCATAAGTGTAGCATTCATGACACCACCAAATCAAGGGAAGAGAAATCGTATATTTAGAAGAGTATATGGCATAATAAGGAGCCAGCATCTCAACAACTACTACTATTCAAGATGTCCACAAAAGCTTTTCCCTCTGCCTTCACATCATAATTTACTTGGGTTGATGATTTGCTTCAAATGCTGACATTCAATATCAAATGTAGAACATCTTACCCACTAATAGCTTTTCTACTTTGTTTATTCACTAGTTGTTTTCCACCCCTTTATAAAATTTTATATAGTGACTAGTTGCACTGTGCTAATAAGGTTTTGTGACCATTGTTCCATTTCATTCGTAATCTTTTCTCCTATCATTATATTTGATCAGGATGCAAAAAAGTGCCTAAATTTTGACCCACTGTAAGTGGATGACTGTATTATTCACTGTTTTCCCCATACACAAACCTGATATATTCAATACTGGATCTAAGACGAGGAGTTGCTCATTTTCATGTCTAGTTTTTCTGCGTAAAATATTGGAAGAGTTAATGATTTCAAACAGAGATTCAGCATTTCCTAAACCTCTTACAACTCATTTTCTCTTTCTCATTTCCATGCAGGCAAGCCAAATGTTCTAAATCTACTTGAAAGATGATACTGAACCAGAAGTCTTAGAATTTGGAGCCAGTAGGGAAAAAAGTTAGGATTAATTTTGTGAAACTAAAGTTTTCCATTTTACAGAACCTGTCTCTATTGAACATTTTCTTACTCACTTATTAGGTTATTTTGTCTGTCTTCCCTACAAGCACTGAGCTCCAGGAGTCTTGCTCTATCTATCTTGTTCCTCCAGTGTCCCTAGTATCCAGAACTGGCTTCAGCGGGACAATTACCAAGCTGCTATCCTAACCCTTAAGCCACTCACAGCTCCTGCAACTAGGCCTCATTGTGGGAGACAGAACTTATTCTGCCCAGAAGGAGTTCTTGGTGTGATCTTTTATTTTATCAGAATATATGTCGATATCTATTAACAAAATAAAAACCAAAAAATGAAATAATGACCACTTGACAGAAGTAGATTATCCTACATTATTTTCATGACACAATGAATGTTTTGTTTGTTTTGTTTTTTGTTAGCAATAGGCTCTCATTCTGTTGCCCAGGCTGGAGTGCAGTGTTGACTTCATAGCTTATTGCAGCCTTGACCTCTTGGGCTCAAGGGATCCTCCTGCCTCAGCCTCTAGAGTAGCTGGGACTACAGGCACATGCTCGCACACCTGGCTTTAAACAAACTTTTATGTTTCCAGGGCAGCAGCTTGTGGGGAAATCAGAACATAGAACAAATGTCTCAGCTCCATTCTCCCCCAGTGCTTTCTGTCCTTACAAATGGCCACCTTTGATTCCATGGGTACACAAACCCATGGCAACATAGTCCACTCTGATGAGGATAAACTTGGCCCTGAATGCCAACTTGGAGATCTAAACAGTTATTTCAAGGTCTCTTATCCCCAAATCATGGTCTAGAAGAGAAGACTAGGCTCTGGGTGGGCACCCCCCTTGACCAACTCTACTGGATCCTGTCCCCAGTAACAGCAGCCAGAATGTGTCCATGAATAATGCAAGACCAAGGCAGGATGCTGGATACTTGGGTCCAGGGGTGACAGTGAAGCTTGGTGCTATATGGGCAACAAGAAACCAGTGGAAAGTTTTAGAGCAGTGGTTCTCAACCTTCCTAATGCCGCAGCCCTTTAATACAATTCCTGTAGGTCACGACCCACAGGATGAGATATGCCGTTTTAGAGGTTCAGAAATCCTGAAATCATCTTCTCAAAACCAGTGGTTATAATGGCCAGATTTCTTCCCATTGATATGATGAGGGAAAAAAAAAGACATAGAAATTGTGTAGGATATAACTAACCTATGAATAAGTACACATCTTTTGTACTTGGAACAGGGCATAAAACTACTCCCAAAATTAAAATAAATGTTTTAGAAAATCATGGCCTAGACTAACTGATGTCCCCTGTTTGACTATTTTATGCTCTTATTTTATATTAATTTGAAGAGAAACCTTCAAGTTTGCCTTATAAAGCAATTATGAGGACAACAGGTCCATTTCTTGGTTCTTCTCTGAAGGTAAAAGCATAAGGGGCCTAGATTTTAAAAGCCTGTTTAATTTGTTTGTTAGTGGCGGGAATGGAGGTTAATTAATCTAGTTTTGGGAATGCTAGATAATACCTACAGACAGTTTGCTTGTACATTATGCTGTCCAATTAATTTCTCTCAAGGACTTTTATATAAGACTATTCAGCTCAAAATTTCAGGCTTGAAACTTTTCAAGGTCTTTGGGGTGATCATTAGGGAAGAAGGCGCTTAAGAAACTATCACCTTCTTTTTTTATCATGATGGGAGTTGTGCTCTCCTTAAAGGTTAAGGAGGTTGCAAACCCTCCAAGGAATGTGGCCAGGACACCCATTTCAATTGCTCTCACGTGCTGCTCTTGTTTAATTCCTGGAAACACAGCCTGGAGCCTGTGTTCCAAGATGCCTGCAGTTCAGCCCACCAGGGTTTCCTTTAGTAGTTGGCTGGGACTAGAAACAGTCAGATGCCCTTGGAATCCTTAAACGCTATTCTGACAGAAGGTTTGGCCATTTTTTTCTCCCGGTGCTCATTTTAAAGTTAAGCACTTGAACACACATGTTTTTGAATCTCAAAGAAGACTCTTAATTGATTCCCTGAATATTTTAAGGTCTATTAATTCCATTGATGTTGCAAACACTGCAATTCACTCCAGCTGCTATTGTAATCACATTCATTAACAGGTTTATTTTTACCTGCCAGGTAATATTTTACATGACATCAATAAATCTTCAGCATTCTAGCCAAATTGTGTACACAATAAAATGAATCGCCCAACCTCCTGACTGTTCCACAGGGGCTGGGTTAGCCAATATCCCTCCTTCTGAGGAGGGTTAATCAGGCGTGAATATAAAGGTGATAAACTAAAGAAGGCATATGCTACTCGTTTGTGACATTACAAATCTTACTTTGGACTATTTTAAGTACAAGCTTTTCTTACATAATCTACTCGTTTAATTTTTTATTTTGCATTATATAAGGTAAGAAAGGAGTATAATTGGTCACTCAGATGTAAACAAAAGATTTTGTGGTATATTAAAATTACTCACATACCACTATTCTCTGTGGGGTATATCTTTTGTCCCCCTAGTAAGGGTGTTTAATTTGGATTGATCCATCCATAGTGTTTTTCTCCATCCTTGTACACTGGCAATAAGCATTCATAAACCATGGCCCAGAATTAGGCCGGTAGCATATGTCAAGTGAAGCACATAGCATAGGTCCATGTGGCAAACAAACTAAGTGTCCTGGGATTATTTTCTAGTGCTGTGTATACTGAAAGAAGAAGTAGGAAAGTTCATCCACAAGGTGCAGAGCTAGATCTTGCAGACGAACTGGCGAATTTCCTGTCTTTAGATGATAAAGAGAGTCAGAGAAGTATACACTTAAAGAGACCATACGGACTTGACTTGTAGTTTTGCTGCGTACAAACTCTGATCTCGTGTAAGTTAATTAACCTGTGTGAAACCCCTATTCTTCTTATGCATTGACTATTAAATAAAATCTTGCATGTAAAGTGCTTAATATAGTACCTAGCCTAAATTAAATCCTCTAAAAACTGTAAGCTAAAAGAAAGAAAAGTTGTATTTTACATTCAATTACCACAGCTTCTCTTAAACTGGGTTTTATCTCAATAGTAATAAGCCCAAATCTTTCTACAAAGCCCCAGCAACATTACTCTACTCTGACATCACTACCTCCTTATAAAAACTTCAGTACCCCTCTGACATCATCCACCACTACCCTCTTTAAACAATTTGAAAGCTGTATCCCTTTAACTCCAGTCACACAGGCCTCCCAGCTGACCTTGGAACATGTCTGTATAACTACCATGGCAATGTCAATGAGAGCAGAGGTTGCAACATGAGATATTAAGAAATAATCTGTCAAGAAAATGGCAAGAAAGAAGTAAAATTGGACCACAAAACATATTAGGTAAACTGAAAACAAACATAAAATAGGAGATTTAACCTAACAGTAATTCTATGCTCCTACTGTAAGACAAAAGTGTTCAGACTGAACTTTTCAAGCATGCTATATGTTGGTTATGAATAACACATTTTACATCCCCCTAGTATCCATAGGCTCAATATTAAATAAATAAACTCAAAATAAAGAAACAAAAAGAAGACCCAAAAAAATTCTGGTTAAAGTATACTAATATCAGGAAAAGTATATAGAAAGCATAACTAGAAACAAAGAGGAGAACTTTGTGTAAAAGATCAATGCATCTCAATCTATTCTTTTATTTATACTTAATATCATAATCTATTCTTTATTTATACCTAATATCATAATCTATTCTTTTTTTTTCTACCTATCATAGCCTCAAAATATAGGGAACAAACATTGACAAGGAGAAATAGAAAAGCCAGTAATCATAGTGGAAGGAATAAACATAACTCTCTTAGTAAATGATAGAATAGATCATTCTATTTACTGATCTTCCAAGTCAGCAAATATTTTGAAGATTTAAACAACATGATTAACAGACTTAAGCTAATCAACCTGTAAAAAATGGTACCCAACTACTGCAGAATACACATTTCTTTCAAGTACACACTGAGCACTAACAAAAATTAACCATATGCTGAGCCATCAAGGAAACACAATAAATTTCAAAGGATTTAAATCAGGTGTCCTCAAACTACGACCCATGGTCCACATGTGGCCCACCTAGGACATTTATCCAGCCCATTGGGTGTTTTTGCCGCTGTTGCAAGTCCTTCTTAGCAGTCAACTCATCCTGGGGCCCACGGTCCGGCCCTTCAATGGTCTGAGGGACAGTGAATTGGCCCCCTTTTAAAATGTTTGAGGACCACTGATTAAATGATCAAAATATATTTTCTGATCACAGTTCTATTGAGCTTAAAATCATGAATAAAAGAGATAGCTAGAGCATCTCTATATGTGTATAAATTAGTAAATATATTTTTTATTTTAATTAACTGACAATAGTGAAAAAACAGTATGATGTGGTAAAGCCCCTTCTGAGAGAGAAATTTATAGCATCTTTTACAAAAGAAAAAAGCTGAAAGTCAATAAGCAAAGCCCTCATCTCGCAAAGTTATAAACAGAAGAGTAAAACAAATCTAAATAAACTAAAAAAGAAAGAACTAGAAAGGTAAGAATAGAAATCAATCAAATAGAGAACAATTATATAATGGAAAGGATTGACAAGGCCAAAAGTTGTTTCACTATTTTTTAATAATCAATAAATTTGATAACCCTTCTCCCATGAAATGGATCAACAAAAAAAGAGAAAAGACACAAATAAACAATATTAGGAGTGAAATGGAGAACATTATGACACATTTAAGAATTATAAGATGTTATAAGAAAAAAGATCTTCAAAAACTGTTGAAAATGTAATTAATGTACAAAATCCCCAAAAAAAAAAAATCTAAGAAACAGAAAAATCGGAATAGTCTCACAATTTTTTAGATTTGTTAAATCTATAAATAAAAACTTGCAGCTCAGTACCCATAGCACAGTAGTTATGGTGCCAGCCACATACACTGAGGGTGGTGGGTTCGAACCCAGCCGGGGCCAGGTAATCCACTACAACAAAAAAATAGCCAGGCGCTGTGGTGGGCACCTATAGTCCCAGCTACTTGGGAGGATGAGGCAAGAGAATCACTTAAGCCAAAGAGTTTGAGGTTGCTGTGAGCTGTGACACTACAGCACTCTACCAAGGGTCACATAGTGAGACTCTGTCTCAAAAGAAAACTTGCTGTCTGTAACAAACAAGTAGTGAATGATTATGTATTCAAAAAAAAAATTGCACAGCTCTTGTTAAAGCTATATTGATAGGTACTTTCTATTTTGGTTGCTGATACAATGCTATCTTTCTTTTTCTAATATTATTTTGTGATTCTTTTTTATATAAGAATATAATTGATTTTGTATAGTTATTTTGAAGTTAGCTACATTGCTGAATTTTTCTATTGTTTTTGGTAACTTGCAAGTAAGTTGGTAACTTGGAAGTAATGAAATTTGTATTTTTTACAAACCATTGAGATTTTTAAGTTATCATAATTGTACTAGCTAGGATCTTCAACTTTACTGGGAGTGGTGGTAATGAGTACACTTATCTCATAATTGATTTGCAGATAATGTTTTTGTTTCCTCATAAAATTGATATATTTGTCCCAATGTTTTTTTCAATGATTATGTCAATGTTTTGCCTATAGTTGATGTTCTGTAAATATTCATGGAATAAAGGAGCCTGAAATAAAAAAAGAAAAAAGAAAAAACTTGCTGCCAAGAAAACTCCACATCCAGGTTTTACTGGAAAACAAAACAAAACAAGTACAGGCACAAAGTAGACTGAGAGTAAGATCCTGACTAGAGACATCAGTCACCAGATCATCTCAGAAAGAAGGAAATGTTTCAGATGAAAAAAAACAAAGCCCAGGTGTAATTCTGCAGGGCAAGTTCTCAAGAACCTACTGAGGCCAGATCTCATTTGCTTAGGACTTAATCATGTCACTCTGGGACATGAAGGGGAGATGTGTGACCTAATCTCAGGAGGTGAAGGAACCTATGTGGGCAGAACTAAAAAGAAACTGCAGTGTATGTCTCAGCCACAGTGTACTTGTAGAGTATCTTCACCATCCAGGAAGGCTGTGCTCTCAGCTGAGGGTGGGACCCTGGTGGAGAAGCTCACAGCCTGCAGTATAATCATGGGGAGATCAGCTGGCTTGAGCTCCTGCCTGCTGATGGGCACCTGAAGGAGACCACAGAGTGTGAGGGAGAGAAAAGCAAAACCTGCTTCTTTTAGCCAGACTGTGAATCTCATATGGCCTTGCCGCCATAAGCAGAATTTCTGGCTGAGTTTAACCAACTCAGTCCCTCTCTGGCAGCTTTCCCAGGACCCCTGCTGTAACAGTTACCTTGCCAGCTTTTGTTGAGCCTGAGGGCAAATTCACTCAACTCAGCCCCACCCAGCCTCATCTCGTCACCCACCTCCACTGTGGTGGAGATTTAAAAAAAAAAAAAAAAATCACCTGGAAATTCCATGGCCCCATCCACCAGCTGAGGCATGTGAATGCTTCTCCTGAGAGTCTGGAGCTAGTCGCAGGTTCCATAAAAAATACTGTAGCTTGTACACTCTGGCAAGTGCCATCTATAAGGAAGTTGATTGATACTGCCATTTACTGACTCACTCATACAAGGTATAATTGATTCTCACCCATGAGCATAACCTACTGTCTCAGAGATTAAACTGGGTGTGCCAATATAATTCACACTGTTAAGAAGACCATGGGGCTGGGGAAAGAGAAAATATTTTAAAGACCTCCATTCTCTCTCATCAACCAAAGATAAAGAATCAGCTCACTCACATATTTTACCACTTCTACAGCCTACAAATAACTAGCAACAGAGAAAAACACCACACTAAGGACATCTACAACCAAGGTATCCATCCAGAACCTAGATCACCATCAAAGCCCCCCCCCCCATAAGCAAAGCCAAAAGTTCTTATTGAACATATAATGAGAAGGAATCAGTAAAAGAACTCTGAATGTATGAAAAATCAGAGCAAAAGAACACCCTCAAAAGAGATCATCAGCTCTCTAGCAATGGATACCAACCAAAGTAAAGATATTGAGATGACAGATAAAGATTTCCAAACACAGATTGTAAGGAATCTTAACAAAATCCAAGAGAAAATAAAACAACAACAACAACAAAAAGAAAACAGAAAAACAATTCAGGAAAGGAATGATAAATTCACTAAAGAGGTTGACATATTAATGAAAAACAAAACAGAACTTCTAGAAATCAAAAATTTCAATTAATGAAATATAAGACACTACAGAAAGTTTTAGGAATATACTAGACCAGGCAGAAGAAATAATCTCAGAGCTTATAGACAATTCTTTTGAATTAACTCAGGTCATCAAAGATAATGAACAGAGAATTAAGACAAATGAACAAGAAATATGAAAATTTGGTATTACATAAAACAGCAAAATAAAATAATCATAAGTATCCCTGAGAGTGAAGAAAAAAATGCAGAAGGACTAGAAAATCTATTTGAGGGAACAGTTGGGATAATTTCCCTGGACTTGCTAGCAAGTTAGAAATTGAGGTTCAAGAATCTCAAGAAATTCATGGGAGATTCATTGCAAAGAGGCAATCACTAAGACACATAATCATCGGACTGGCAAAGTAAAGGTGAAGGAGAAATTCCTACAAGCTATACAATTAACATATCAAGTAACTTATTTACAAAACTCATCCGGTTAACTACAGACTTCTTAACTGAAACGTTACAAGCCTGAAGACATTGGGACCCTATCTTCAGTCTTCTTAAAGAGAACAATGGCCTTCCTATAATTTTGTATCCTGCAAAACTAACTTTCACTATTGAAGGAGAAATAAAAAATTTCCTAGATAAGCAAACACTGAGGGAATTTGTCAAAACCAGACCTGACCTACAGGAAATACTCATAACTGCCTTATACATGGATCAGCACAGTAGTCATCCACCAATGTAAAACCAGCCAAAACAAAAGCTAAGAGTTCATATAAAACAATAATGTGAGGTAAAACAAAGCAATAAGGTACTACCCTTGTACTAACAAAATGGATAAAACAGCACATATCAATTCTATCTATCCACATGAATGATTCAAATTCTCTACTCTAGATACATAGGCTGGCTGAATGAATAAAAGAATACAAGCCAAGTATCTTCTACCTCCAGGAAACACATATAACCCACAGGACTCATACAGACTCAAGGTAAAGGGTTAGAAAAAAATATTCTATGTAAATAGAAACCAAAAGAAACCAGGTGTAGCCAAATCAACAATGAAAACAAAACCAAAGATGGTTATTATACAATGGGAAAGGAAGTAATTTAACAAGAAGACATTAACAATTCTTAATATTTATGCACTAAACACACTGAGTGCCCAAATTCATAAACCAAACCCTACTAGATCCTAGCAAAGAGACAAACAGCAGCATCATAATTGCTGAGGACTTCAACACACCACTGACAGAACTGGAAAGATTAACCAAGCAGAAAATAAATACAGAAACATTAAACGGAACTCTAGAACAAATAGGCCTGACAGACATTTAAAGAACTTTTTACTCAAAAACTCATCAGCATATGGCACATTCTTCAAGATTGATATCTTATGCCACAAAACATGTTTCAACAAATTAAAAAAAAAAATAGAAATAATACCATGTATCTTCTTAGACCACAGTAGAATAATACTAGAAATCAACCCCATGAGAAATATTAAATTCTACATAAAGTCATTGAAATTAAACAAACTGCTGCTGAACAGTGCTGCTGAGTCACTAATAAAATTCAGATAGAAATCAAGATTCCTTAAACTGAATGACAAAGGGCACACAAGCTACCAAAATCTATGGGTTCCAAAGAGAGCAGTTCTAAAGGGAAAAACCATAGCCTTAAATGCCTACATCAAAAAGACAGAAAGATCACAAATTAACAATCTAATGATAAGTCTCAAGGAACTAGAAAAGGAAGAAGAAACAAAACCAAAAGCCAGCAGAAGAAAGGAAAATACTAAGAGAATTAAATAAAATTGAAGATGGTAATCAGTGGGACCACACCTCTGGTGCATCTTACAAGGGTGCATGTGAAATTTACTAAATGTAGAATATAAATGTCTTAACACAATAACTAAGAAAATGCTATGAAGGCTATGTTAACCAGTTTGATGAAAACATTTCAAACTGTATATGAAACTACCACATTGTACCCAATGATTGCATTAATGTACACAACTACAATTCAATAAAAAAAAATTGAAAATGAGAAAATCATACAGATGACCCACAAAACAGAAAGCTGGTTATTTGAAAAGATAAACAAAATTGATAGGCCCCTTGTTAGATTCACCAGGAACAGAAGAGAAATGATTCAAGCTCAATCAGAAATGAAAAAAGGAGATATTACAAATGATACCACACTGATACCACAGAAATACAAAACATCATCTATGAATACCATGAAAATTTCCATGCACATAAACTTGAAAACACAGAGGAAATGGACACAGTCCTGGAAACACACAACCTCTCAAGATTCCATCAGGAAGAAAGAGAATTCCTGAACAGACTGATAATAAGCAACAAGACTAAAGTGGCAATAAAAAAACTTACAACAACAAAAAGCCCCAGACCAGAAGGATTTGCAGCCAAATTTTATCAGAGTTACAAAGAAGCATTGATACCCATACTGCAGAATTATTCTACAACATTGAGAAGAAGGGATTCCTACCCCAACTCCTTCTATGAAGCTAGTATCACCTAGATACTAAAAGCAGGAAAGGACACAACAAAGGAAGAAAAACTATGGACCAATATTCATTATAAATATAGATGCAAAAATCCTCAACAAAATACTAGCAAACTGAATTCAACATCACATCTAAAAAGTAATCCACCATGACCAAGCAGGCTTCATCCCAGGGATGCGAAAATGGTTCAGCATAATGTAAAGCAATAAATATGATTCACCACATAAACAGGAGCAAAAACAAAGATCATTTGGTCATCTTAATAGATGTAGAAAGAGCATTTGACAAAATTTAGCATGCTTTCATGACATAAACCTTCAACATAATAGACATAAAAGGAACATATCTCAAAATTATAAATACCATATATGACAAACCAACATTCAACATCATACTCAATGGAGGAAAGTGGAAAGCATTCCCAGTAAGAACTGGAACAACATAAGGGTGCCCACTGTCACCACTCGATTCAACACTTGAAGTCCCAGCCAGGGCAATCAGGCAAGAGAAAGAAAATAAGCATATCCAAATTGGAAAAGAGGAGATCAGACTATTGTTTTTTGCTGATGATATGATCTTATATCTAATAAAACCCCCAAAGATTCCTAATTCAGCAAAGTCCCAGGTTACAAAATAATTTTATGCAAATCAGTAGCATTCTTATACACCAATAACAGTCAAATTGAAAACTCAATACCATGGAGACTTTACGTCCTTCATGTTCACATGGATAGAGCTGGAAAATGTTCTTCTTAGCAAAGTATCACAAGAATGGAAGAAAAAGCATCCAATGTACATACCCCTATTATGAAACTAATTTATACCTTTTATATGAAAGCTATATAACCTAATAACAGCCTAA
>NW_003852399.1:32605906-32657783 GCF_000181295.1 Otolemur garnettii | reverse complement strand
GGAAGTGTTTCGGATTGTGTGTGAAAACCCCACACTGTACCCCAGAAGTGCATTAATGTACATAGTTACCATTCAATAAAAAAAAAAAGAAAATACTCTAAAAAAAGAAAACTCAATACCACTGACAATAGCTACAAAGAAAATAAAATACCTAGGAATACACTTAAACAAAGAGGTGAAAGAGCTCCACAAAGAGCTCACTGAAGAAATAAATCACAGATGATACAAACAAATGGATAAAACATAGCATGCTTATGAATTGGTAGAATCAATACTATTAAAATCAACATCGTTAAAATGTCCATACTACCCAAAATGATTGACAGAGTCAATGCAATCCCCATCAAAATACCAACATCATATTTCACAGATTTAGAAAAAATAATTCTATGCTTCATGTGGAACCTGAAAAAAAGCCCAAAAACTCAAAGCAATCTTAAGTGAAAGGAAAGAATCTGGAGGCATCACTTTACCAGACTTCAAACTATACTACAAGGGTATAGTAACCAAAATAGTATGGTATTGACCCAAAACCAGAGAAATAGACCAATGGAACAGAACAGAAAACCCAGTTATAAAACCATCTACTTAGAACCAACTGATCTTTAACAAAGTAGACAAGATTATACACTGGGGAAAAGAAAATTTATTTAATAGATGGTGCTGGGAAAATTGGGTAGCCACATGCAAAAGAATGAAACAGGATCCATACTTCTAGCCACTCACAAAAATTAACTCAAGATGGATAAAAGACTTAAATATAAGGCGTGAAACCATAAGAATTCTGGAAGAAAATGTTGGAAACAACTCTTCTAAATATTGTCATAGGCAAACAGTTTATGAAGACTACCCCAATGGCAATCACAGCAACAACAGAAATAAATAAATCAAATAAATAAATGGGACTTGATTACATTAAAAAGCTTGTACACAAAGAAACAATCGACAGAAAAATTACAACCTACAGAATAGGAGAAAATATTTGCAAGCTATATATTCAATAAAGGCCTCATAATCAAAATCTATAAAGAACTCAAGTTAATCAACAAAAAAAAAATCAAACAACTCCATAAAAAAGTGGGTAAAAGACATGAACAGAAACTTTTCAAAAGAAGACAGACAAATGGCCAATAAATATATAAAAATGCTCAGCACTACTAATCATCAGGGAAATGCACATTCAAACCACAAGATATCACCTTTCTCAGTTAGAATGGCTTTTATGAAATAGTCAAAAAAACAATAGATGCTAGTGTGGCTACAGAGAGAAAAGAACACTCAGACACTGTTGGTGGGCCTGCAAACTATTACACCCTCTATGGAAACAGTATGGAGATTCCTCAGAGAACTAGCAATCCCACTACTGGGTATTTATGCAAAGGAAAAGAAGTCATTTTATCAAAAAGTGACCAGCATGCATATGTTTATTACAGCACAATTCACAGCTACAAAGATGTTGAATCTACCTACTTGTCCATCAATTCATGAGTGGATTAACAAAATGTGGCATACATGTGTATATATTCCATGGAATACTATTCAGCCGTGAGGAAGGATGACTTAATACCTTCTGCAACAATTTGGATGGAACTGGAGATCACTATCCTAAGTGAAGTATCCAAAGAATAGAAAAACAAACACATGTACTCACTGTTAAACTGGAACTAACTGATGAGCACACATGTGCACAGAGGGAAGTAAAACTTAATGGAAATCAAGCAACGGGAGGAGAGAGGAGGAAGGGGTGATAACATACCTAACAGGTACAAAGGTGATCTGGATGATGGGCACACTCGCCACACTGATTCAAGCTTTATAAAAGCAATTCATGTAACCAAAAACATTTGTACCCCTATAATATTTTGAAATTAAAAAAGAATCAACATAAATAAATAACATATCAATATCTTTAGTAATCAGAGAAATATGACTTAAAACCCCATTGTTACGCCACCATGCAATTACCATGCCTAAAATTTTTTTAAAAGTTTTAAAGAATCATATTACCAATGATTTGCATGAATGTGGGGGAAGGGAAATGTTTATATTTGTACACGCCATCGTGAATATAAATTTAGAAAACGGTTTGGTTTTGTACACTAAAGTTGAGCATACATAGAACCTATGATCCAACAACCCTACTTCTATGAATATATATCCAATGGTAGTGTGTTCATGGCAGGATTCTTCAAAATAGCCAAATTAGACAACAACCCAATGTCCATCAACAAAAGACTAGATAAACTACCACATGTTCACTCAATGGCATAGAGCACACCAATTAAAGTTACCTATCTACAGTTACGTGAAACTACATGGAGAACTTTCATCAATGCGGTGAGGAGCAGAAGAAACCAGTCACAAAAATTACTCACTGTGCAAATCAATTACATAAAGTTTAAAAGCAAGAAAAACTGTACTATGGTATTAAAGTTGAGCAAGTTGAAGACAGAAACAGGTGAAAAGCAGAAGGGCCAGGAGGGGACCGTCTGGTGTGACGGCGATGGTCTCTCTCCTGACTCAGTGATGGTGATTCACTGAGCCTGCATGTAGAGAATTTTTTGTCCTCCTTTCTTAAATGTGTTTACTTCACATAAAAAGAAGTTAAAATTATGTAATAATATCCTTAAACCAGAAATTTTATGTGTAGTAATTTTATTCGTTATGGATAGATAAGGCATAAGTATATTAAAATTAGTTTCAGGCATTTGTGGGGAAACGAAAAAACTGAAAACAACCAGAATTTTTATCAGTTGATGACAGGTTTACTATTAAATTATAGCACATCCAGGAATACTATAGAAATTTTAATAAGAATGAAGTGTCTCTGTGTTTGCTAACATGGGACAATCCTCAACATATGTTAATATTTAAGCAAACAACCAAGCAAGAGATATAGGACAGCGTGCAAAGTATGCTATCATTTCATTTGTGTTTATCATTAAGGTGGAAATAAATGAATATGTGTTTTATACACACCTATAACATATCTAGGAGGACGGGTAAAAGGTAAAATCCTGTAATAGTGGTTGTCTCTGAAGTTGGAAGCTGGAACACCAGAGGTCACGGATAGAAAGGAAGCTTTTCTTTTTACTGTTTTCATTGGCATCATATGAACTTAATTATGTATATATTACCTTTTCTTTTTGTATAAATTTTAATAACCTATTTATCTATCCCTGGACAGAACCACTCCCCACAGCAAGGAGATTATTTAGAGTGGGTCCCTCTAAATTCTGAGGGCCTAAAATCTGCAGTCTAAGGGGCCTTCTTCCCCACTTTATGGCTTAGGTGGGGGTATGGCTTCAGCAGAACTGGTGTGTCTGCTGGAGAAGGAAGGGGGACCTGGGCATGCCCATAACAGTGGCCACAGGCCGGAAGGTTGATCGGCAGGCTGGAAGACAAAATTCTCTCAATGAAGTCACTTTTACCTCAATAGAAGGCTGGGAACTGGTAGGGAGTGTTATAGGAGAACTTATTTGCAGGTTGCAGAGAGAAATGAGAGGAGTTCCCCTACCCTGGGCCATCTGCAGGGTCGGTGGGGGCTGCTGTACATCTTACCCAAAAAGGCAGGTAGGGTAGCTATTAGGCCCAATACCCCAGCGATGATGATAAAGTGGTTTCCTCTCTCAACAGGGACAACAATGGAGGGGATTAGGTAGAGAACCACCACCACCACCTGCCCCAGCGAGGGTTCAAATCACTCCAGGGCCAGTTGGTGAATGGGTCTTGGTGTTTAGGTCAGACACAACAGATGACAAAGATAGCAGCCAGGATCAATCAACCATGGACAGGGAGGAGTGCCCCGGCTGGAGGCACCAGAGCAGACCGGAATCCCCAGGCATAATATAATCTCAGCAAACAGAACTCCCTCTCAGGGGCCCAACAGCCAGGGGCTGAGAGGCGCTCAGAGTCTGCCCTGGCGTGGGCTGGGGTCTGTGGCGGAGGCTGTGCTCGCCCGTGGCCAGCTAGAGGACGCGGCACACCCAGCCTTCTCGCCCGCCGTCTGGCCCAGAAGGGGGCTCCATGGGCAGTCACCTTTACAAAATAATAAATTAAAAGGTGATATAAATTTTTTAAAGAAGTTGAAATGATTCTGTGAGCACAGTTCCCAATTGTCAATTTTTGTTGTTGTTGTTGTTGTTGTTGCTTTTGGCTATTTGTGTGTATCAAAATGCCTTTTCTTTGGGGAGCTGACGTGGCCTGGGGTGAAGGCTGGGAAACAAGTGCCCATGAGGGCTAACAAAGGCAGGTGAGAGCCAACAGGCAAGTAGAGACAGGTTCAAGGAAGGAGGGCAAGAGTGCAGATGGTCCCCAGTCTGCACAGAGCCCACAGCTGGGCTGATGAGGCCAGGTCAGCAGCTGAGAAGTGCAGGTCAGGGAAACCAGAGAAACTCAGAGCACATGATGCCAAGGACCCCCGGAGGGAGGCTGCCCTGGAGGGAGCTTCGCTACTTGCTCTCCCAAACCTGACACTGCCGGCAGAGTTCAAAGGGCCAAGGACAAGAAGACACTGCTCTCACCTGTTTATTTGTATTGATCGGAAGCGTGATCAGCCCTGTCATGCAGTCTCTGTTTCCTCTGCGAAACCTGCCTATGCATCGTGTGTGTACACAATGGTCTTTAAAAAGGCTGTGGATTCACCCAGTTTCTAAAGCATAAAAACATAACCTTTGGTCAGAGCTGCTTACCAGGTTTTCACACGGGAAGCCCTGCAGAGGGCCTGAGTCACCGGCTGATGGGAAAATGGGTGTGTAAAAAGACACCAACCTCTGGTTACCTTTGCTTTGTGCCTCTGATCTGATCATTACACAGAGGTTTCAGTCACACAGGTCACACTATTTTCTTTAAACATGTTTATCCTGTTAACAACCTTCACGTCAACATTGTACCTCTAAAATTTGTTGAGGGGCACAGCTTTAGAAGGATCTATTCCAGCACATCAGATGCCGTGCTAAGAACTCTGCCACATTGATCTCAGGACCCTAAAGACTCCCACAGAGCAGAAATTCATGTTGAGGGAGCAAACTGAACAGTAGGACAGTGCCAAGGCCACCAATTTGAAGGAGATCCATTTCCCAAATTAACTTCTAGCCAACAGAGTCCTTTTGCCATTTAACACATCTATAGCTTCTGTACAGTGATGCCAAGTTTATTCTCTGTGCAGTTTTTTGTAAATCACATCCAAAATATGATTTGGAAAAAAACGCACCTTCTTATGAGCCCACTGTGTACTTGAAAGACCCAGTGCACAAATCATGTGCACCTGTACCATTTCCATCCGGTTCTAAGCTAATTTTAAAAAGGCTCTGAAAGCCTGCCAACAGCACATGTGCACAGAAGATAAAATGTAATAGCAATTAATCCAATCATCTCTGATTTAACGTTAATTTAACCCAGTGGATTATGCCTTGTTTTGTGTGCAACTGTGTTGATCCTGCTACATTTCAGAGAGCCCCCAAATCAATCAAGTCACAATCCCTAATTGCAGTCAAAATGGGGAATTCCACTCAGCAGGGCCCTTCTCTAGAGTATCTATTCCTCCTAAGGAAGAAAGGGAAGTCAAAGAAAGAGGCATCTCTAATAGCAGGCTGCTAACACTGCAGCTGATGGTGTCAGGACTAGCTCCGAGCAGTGGCCTACTGTTTGCTGGCATATTCAATTGCATCAGGGCTTCTTGCCAGAATGAACAGGAAAGGGCTATCACAGAAAAGCCAGTGGAAGTGTAGCTACTGTTTAAACTGGAAACAAACAACAACAAAAATTCTGGG
This sequence comes from Otolemur garnettii, assembly GCF_000181295.1. Lineage (NCBI taxonomy): Eukaryota > Metazoa > Chordata > Mammalia > Primates > Galagidae > Otolemur > Otolemur garnettii. The sequence continues at coordinate 32,652,012 of NW_003852399.1, read as the reverse complement.
GGCACACTGTTTTCCTTTCCCTTTATTTGCAATATGGATTGAATGACGATAGCGGTTAAAGACCTAAATTAGGACAGCTGTAATTGGAAAGGAATACCATCCTTCCCCCCTGAGTCTGATTTAACTGGGTTAGATTGTCAGTCTGCATTCTTGGAACCGAAGGCTAATTGTGAGAACATTTGTATTACCACGTGCAAGCAATAGAGAAAGTTTCAGGTTGCTAATTCTTCCCATTTAAATTTTATTGAGAATGAAAATCATAAAAGGTGTTACCTGGGCTCAGGACAGCCCCAGAAGTTCAATTGTAGTTCAGCCTTAGTTAAAGATTAGTTAATAGATACTTCACATAGAGTGCCACCATGTTCTTTTTCATAATTTTTCTCTCCCCTCCTCCCTTCCTTTGCAGCTGAGAATAATTAACTGTTCTTTTGTGAGTGTCATTTGTTCTCAAGGAATTAAATGCCACCTTATTTCCCAGCGCAAGAATTCAACTGTCATAATTATAGCTTCATTTCAGAAGCAAAAAAAAAAAAAAATCATAATTTATTACAGATTGTTCAGCATGTGAGATAGGTTTAAATGTCATTGGAAGTAAATTGTGGCATGTCATGAAGGGGTTTTAGCCACCACTGTAATTGATTTATAATTTCACATTTAAAATGAACAACATTCGCCCATTGTTCTTGTATTATATAACTGTGACAGCAATCCCTGGAGAATGAGGCATTCAACTTGGTCAATACACAATAATAATAACAATAATAATAATAACAATAACAATAATATGCCAATTTTCAAGATAAGCAGTGAATTAGCATAAGTACTAAGAACATATGTGTTAAAAATGGGAGCTCAATCTCTATAATAGAAGGTAAAAATATATTTCAGAGAGAATGCATTTGGATATTAGCATTGAACTGTATAAAATTAAATGACTCCCAGAGGGTTTAGTGTAACTCATAAAATTAAGGACCATCAGAATTAAAGTTTAAACTATTCTCTACCCAGAGTTATAAGGAAAGGTACTATGATTAGAAAAGGTGGAGATGATTTTTACTACTTCTAATATCAAGCAGACTAAGAATCAATTTCACTTTGAATGGTAATTTACTAGGTTTACAATGTGACCCTAGTATCCTGAGACCACACAGAGGTGATAGGTGGTGTGGTAAAGGAACTACATAAATACTTGCTTAGACCATTAACTGCCTGCAGGTCCATTTTGTGCAGAATGAAGTGAGTTCCGTGATGGTTCTCATACCTCAAGTTCATATTGATAGATGTATGCTACCTGGATGTGGATACAGAAGCAAACAGAAGCTCACCACAAAAGCAGGGACAGTTGATGACACCCAAACCATATGAGCCACAGTTTAGAGGCAAATTTGGAACCTTCCCACCCCCCTTCCTATCCCCCCCAATCTATGATCTGTTGAAATGCCTCACTTTTCCTTTCTAGTAAGTCAGTAAGACTTTAAAAAGTCAGTAAGATCATCTGGGTACAGAAAAGCTTTTGAAAGACAACATGTGGCAGACTGAGCAATGGCTCCCCGAGATGTCCATGTCCTCATCCCTGGAACCTGTAAAGTTATATTATATGGCAAAGAGATTTTCAGATGTGATTAAAAATAAGGAGATTATCCTGCATCATCTGGGATGGCCCAAATATAATTACAACTGTTATAAGAGGAAGGTAAAAGAGTTTTGATGACAGTAGAGAAGACCACACGACCCCAGAAGCATTGATTAGAGTGATGCAGCCAGAAGCCAAGGAATCCTGGAAGCCTCAAAAAGCAAGAGAGGCTGAAACAAATCCCCTGCTGGAGTCTTCAGAAGCCCAGGTCTGCTGGCATCTTAACTTTAACCCCGTGAGACTCGTCTCAGATTTCTAGCACCAAGAACTGTAAGAGAAGACAATCGTTGTGTTGTTTAAAACCTCTAAATTTGTAATAATTTGTTATAGGGACAACAGGAAGCTAATACAGGGGCTATAGAAAAAGATCCTGATTCACTAAAAAGTCTGTCACAAGATCAAATTATCTCCATACTGAGAACCAACCAGGGCTCAGGTCCTACTCTGGTGTTCAGTCCAGCGTCCAGCCTTGTCAGGATCTGGCAGACCCTGGTAAATGGGGTTAGTACCTTTATGAAGAGAGATCCCAAGAGCTATCTCCCGTGTTTTCCACTGTTCAATGTCACCCTAAGAACACAGCTGTCCCAACCAGGAAGTGGGTCCCCATCTGCTGGTGCCTTCATCTTGGACTTTCCAGGTCCCAGACCTGAAAAATAAACGTTTGTCACTTCAACTACTTGGTCTATGGTATTTTTGTTAAAGCCCCTCACATGGACCAACCAAGACAGGGAAAAGTATGGAACTTAAAAGAGAATGGGAACAGCTCAGCATGGCTGGATGTGCTGGACACAGCACAAATAACAAGAACTAATGGTAGAAACTCACTTGGTGCCATGTCCCCAAGCTTTAAGTATAATACAGGCTATGGGATTTGCTATGGAGAAAATAATTGTCAAGCAATTGGTCAAACAATTTCGTCAGCAATACTTCCTGGGCAATTTTTCCCCCTACATTATGAGAACAAACAAAAAAATCCTTCCTCTGATTGCAGACTAGTTCGGGAAATAGGACATGCATGTATTAATGAAGTAGAATTCTTGCAAGCAATGAGTTAACATATTCAAATTAATATCACACATTAAATATTTTATTAGAAAAAAGTAATAAGGCTTTTAAATAATTAGTATCACACATAATTAGTTTCACACAGATCAACATAAAAGATGATTAAACAGAGTGGTATTCCAAATGAGTCTTTGTTATTTCTGAAGTACATTAACCTCTGGCCTTTATTTCAAAAAAACAAATAATATGCGTTGGCAAGCTTCCAGGCTTTTGAGTCAGAGGACACAAATTCCCCTGCCCTCCAGGAGTTTACAATCCAGTAAGAGTGTGATGGATGCTGTTACTGTTCACAATACTACTGCCCCTCCATCCCCCAGGAGTATAATACATCTCCACTTCTAAGTTGTTTTAGCTAATGGAATATAGTCAGAAGCAAGTTTCTAGGCAGAAGCATTAAACCCAGATGTGTACTTTAACTTGATTTCTCTTTTTCCTCTGCCATGAGCCCAGTAATATCCCAGAGAGAAATGGGAGCTGCTTCCCATCAGCCTGGGTCCTGTCAAGGACCAGCGCCATTGCCAACTCATAATGGAAATGCAACAAGAGAAAGTAGTAAACCTTTATTGTAAGCCACAAGGTGTGGCATTCAGGTTTGTTGTTAATACAGCATAATCTAACCTACGTGGACTGATACTGCAAACTAACGTGTGAACGTGCACAACTACAAGGTCAAGTTTATAGAGAAATCCAGGATTCCAAAGGACGAGGAGACCACTAAAGCCTAGACCACATCATCATCAACCCAGCCATAAACTGTTCTCCTTTCTTTCCAGTGTCTTTTTATGTTGTTTTTGCTTTTGTTTGCTTTAAGATCCAGCACTGAGTAAATCAAAGACCTGGCAGCTAACTCATCAGCTGAGCCCCATTCCCTCTCTTGTACTTGGTTCTCAGTCCCCACATACCCCAAACCTGTTGTCGAGGACCAGGTGAAGTACTTCCAGGCCAGTGAGCCCCTTGTTCACTCAATACTCACTCATTGAGCATGTACCATGTGCAGGTTACTCAAGTAGCAGAGAGTCAGAGATGGAAGAAGAGTCCTGCCGTCAAGGCCCTCAGTATCTGGTGAAAGCACAGACCAGAACCACACATCTCTGTGAAAGGCCAGCACAGAGCACACAGGGCATGAAGGAGAGAGGTCTACTGAAGCCTGGTGAAGGGAGAGCTGGGCTATCTACTGGGATGAATTAAAACCTGAAGCCAACCTTGAAGGAAGGAAGAAAGGAATTAACCAGGAGGGAAGGGAGGAAGCAGCACCTATAAAAGTACAGAGTAAGGGGCAAGTTGGCTTCCCAGGAACTGCAGGAGTTTGGACAGAGGGAGTGAGATGGCACCAGAGAAGGGGAGAGTCAAGGAAGGCCTTGTAAGCTATGCTACAAAGTTTGAATTCTGCACTAAAGGCAACTGGATACACCCCACCCAAAGCTTTTAAACTGTGGAGTGGCATGATCTGATCAGATTTGCATTGTGGAAGGGTTTCTCTGGCAGTGCCAGTAATGGGAGATCTGAGAAGAGCTGTCCACTCTTGGGTCATAGAAATCTGTTAGAAAGCTCTTGCCATAATTCTAATGGTTCTCACCAGAATTTTGGGAGCTCTATTTGAGAAACAGAGTTTCTCAAAGACATGCAGAAATCGAATTAGCTCATAGGTAGAGAGATGTAAAGTCAATAAGGAAGCACCTGAAGGTTACTTGATCCTTCTCTACCCCTTTGAGGAGATCTGAATTTTTTGGATTTATATAGCTTCTTTTGTAATTAAGTTTTGAGCTCACATCTTGATTAATTAAAAAAAAAAAAAAACTAGTCTCCTACTCCTTTTCTCTTTCTCGGTCCTTCCCTCCACTCACACAGGCATGTATATGTTCCTAACAAATGTGTTCATTTATTCATTCATTCATTCCACAAATATTTATTGCAGACTCAGTATGTGGCAGGCATTGTGCTGGGTGTGGGGTATACAGAATGAACAGAACAGCATCCTTGCCTCATGGAACTGGTGGTCTAATAAGGAGACACATGATAAATACACAAACAAATAAATAATTACAAAACACAAATCCGTGCGAATACACAGCAACAGAATGTCAAGCTCTAGAATAGCAGCTCTGTGCGTGTACACATCAAAAGGTTTTGGAAGTCAATCAGATGAGCTAGAAATATGAATGTATCTATATTTGATTCAGATAAGTGTCATTCTAGAGAAGAGGTATTGGTATATCCAAGTTGGTGCTGTTACCTCACCAACTCTTTGACTTAAAGTCAAAGTCAGAGTCTTCAAATAGGAAACTGGGGTAGGGAGGAGAGGGTTGGAATGGGGAATTCTAGCCTACAGAAAAAAATTGTTTTCTTGTCTCTGGGCATAATGAGGCCCATACAGGCTCTGAGGGATCTCTGAGAGATGCTCACTGAAGCACTTTAGTGTTGATTCAGCCCCTCATGCAGGTCTTGCTTGAGGCCAAAATGAGACAAGACCCAGTTGGGTTGAAGCACTTAAGGCTGCTTTATTTTTAAAAAGTCAGAAGTAAAAGAAAAATAAATTGGGTTCTGCATTGGTTAAAATTTCCCTTAGTTGGCAGCTCAAAGATGAAATCCCCAGATGACTCATTCAGCAGCCCACCCCACTGAAGCAGCCTTTTCAGAGTTGCTCCTGGCACCTGAAGACAAGGAGCATCTATCAGACAGTTAAGCCCAGTTCCAACTGGGAGCTCTCTGGACTCAGGATTCTTCTGCAGATTGTGGAGTCAGCTCACAACTAGGCTCTGGCCACCCAGCCACAACCAGCAGGAGGACAGAAATCACTGTCAGCCACTGGCCAACAAGGCTGAATTTAAATGATCAGCCAGTGGGCAAAGGGTCTCTACTTCATCATAGCTTTTTCATGCCATCCACTCATCTGTTATAATTTCCCAATAACTAGATAAAAAGAAATTTATTTAAGTGCAAGATTTACAAGGTTCCACCCTTATGTGAATTGTAATTTAATACAAGCCCCTTCTAGAAAATAGGCTAGAACATAAACCAAATTCTTTATTTCTTTATATACCCCTTTACACACGCGCACACACACACACACACACACACTATTTGGCAACTTGTCACTCAGACTGATGGCAATTATTCACTTTGGGCGTTTGGCAGATACAATGGGACGCTACTTTGGCAGTAATCAAAAATCATCTTCCTTTGTGGTTGTTAATCAAAAATTTATTTCCCGGTGACTAATTCCAGGAAAAGGTTATCATCTACTTTGGTCTGCACTTATTTTACCACTAACGAGAGATTCTTTTCTCTCTTATCCTCAGCATTCAGAATTACCATCATTCCCAAGACCTCTTTGGGTTCCTTGACCAGAAGAGGCATTTAGCTGTGTCATCCATGATGTATTGCACATTTAATTGCACTATGCAGCTATTCAAAAAGCATTCAGAAGTAATCATTTAGCATTAATATCCCAGGGCAACCCAAGGTCACAGTACATTAAAAACTAATTCACAGTGGTTCAAGAATGCATTTTTCATATATGGAGTAACATAATTCTTTTATGATAAAAGTGATAGTGGTATTACAGGGTGATGAGATACAGGATATTCTGAGTATCCATCATTGGACCTATTGTACAAATGGCAAAGTCAGACCTTTGTTCTTCTCATAACTCAACACACCACTAATCTGTATTAAACACTACTGACCATGTTAACCTTTTATAAGACTGACCATGCTTTAAGGAGCAACAGACCTCATTTGTACTTGTAGACAACGTGAGCATTTAATACCGACTGTGATAATTTCACTCTCAAATTTTATTATCTGCTACTGGTCATTCTAATATCTAAAATTGTAACATTTCTATAGGTACCTGTAACCAAAGGCTTTTTGGTGAAAAACTACACCAACAGCTGTCTGTGTGTGCATGTACCTTATTAACTTCCTTTGAGGAATGCTGTGGAAGATAAAACAATTACATCTTGCATCAAACATCTATCATATTGAAATAATAGCGTCCCAAGGCAACAGGCCCTCTATACAACCTAGAATGGGCAGGCTGCACTCTCCAGAGTCTATCATCTCTCACCAACCATTAGCAACACCATACCACAATTTGCTGCCATCCAGCAAATTGTTAGGAGCTATTGAGTCACTTCCTAGGCAATATTGTCAAATTCATTAAAATGCAAAATTCTGCATTCAAAGAGACCAGGTTATGCCGCCAATCCACTGATTTCTTTCCTATTTTGACATACTTCACAGTCAAAAATCTACTTTGCCACTCGGTCCATCTTGATTGGACAGAGGTCAGAAGTTTTGTCCTGTTCCAGGTCATTCGAGATGATTAATAGGTATTACCATAACCCTGTGTTCAGGACACAGTTCTAGGTGCTGGATGTGAGAGCAGGTTGGGCACACTTGGGATGATGACAAAGTAAGGAGCCATAAAACACAAATAACATGTAAATTTGGCCAGGGAGTGGGAACAGAAAATTGGAACAGCTTTGACTCGTGGCTAGTCACCAATGAGTGCTGCAGATGTTCAAGTGCAGAGCTCAGAAGCAAGGAGGTTTCTGGCTGCCTCTGGCCTCTCCTCGGCCTCCAGAGTAGCCCAGAACACATCCTGGTACACAGGACAGGTAGTCACGGTGCCGTGTAAGCTGCCTTCCTCCACACCCCTGAGAAGTTCTGTTCCTGACACTGCAAAGGAAAGGGAGAGCCCTAAAGGTTAAATGGTGAAGAGGAAGGTATGAGATGCGGGAAACCATTCTCAGGGTGACAAAGGGAGAGATTACTTAAACTGTTAGATAGCTCTATTTCGAAATAGTTTCTGACACAAAAAGCTACCTTTAATCTGATTGTAATTTAAAAGTAGCAAGCTCTTTGTATTCATTTAATTGATTAACAGCTATCACTCATAAATCCATAGCCCAGCGGAACTGGAGGAGTTCTTCAAAGACGTAAAAAAGTGCTTTGGCATCTCAGCCTCCCGGTCAGGAGGACCAAGGCATTTCTCCCTCGTTCCCTTTCCTCCTTCTTTTCTCCCTTTTTTTTTTTTCTTCTCTTCCAATTCTTCATGAGTTTAGGACTTTAAGGACTTTAAGGGCTTTAAGGACTTTAAATATTATACTAAATTCTTAAAGGAAAAAGTTAGAAGAAATGGAATAAAATGTGGCTGAGTTTCTAGAAATCTCTCCAAAGAGGCACTACTAAATTAAATAAATCTCCCACCTTGCTTCCAAGTGGCTTTCCATCACAGAGCCAGTTAGATTGAATGATAAATAGAGAATTGTGTAAATCTAAAATTGGCATTGATTGGGGTCTGCCTTTTAGCATTTCTCTCTTAAAGAGTATCTTAAATGGGCACATCATGACCTTTCCCACCCTCCGGCCAGCCAGGAGTCTTGGACAAATCATATACACTGTCCTATCTCTTAAACAGAACCAGAAAATCAGGACTCACTAACGAAAAGTAACTTTCTATAATTTCCTCAGGAACATTTATTGTTATTCTCACCTTCATCAATAGCAGGACCACCCACACCCCTGTGTCTGTATCCCCAGGTGATGATAAAAAGAAGTAAGAAAAGAGATCTGGATAAAAGTTGTCAATCCTGAGTTATAGTGTCTGTAACCATTGCATTTAAAGTCATTTAAAGACTCCTGGTATTGGTTTTGTCATCTCTATGATGAAAGGGATAGACAAGTCCTTCTGTGTCCCTTTGACACTTAATTTTCTATACTTTTTTATTGTAAGTTAACACATTATCTGAGGACAAAATCTAGCCCCTTGGACAGAGATGATCATAGAGAAATTGATCCAGAATAAGAGACTATTGTTAGTCTTACTTTATAGATGAAGAAATTAAAGCACTGAATGGTTAAATGACTTGCCCAAGATCAATATGCTCATGAGGTAGGGTCAGTAATCAAACCCTGACATGGTGGAGCAGAGGCTGCGGGGTCAAATTGGATTTTAATCTTGGTTCTACTGCTTGCTCTGTGACCTTGGGCAAGTTGCTTAAACTCTCTGAACACTGGTTTTCTCATTACTACAAATGGGAACAATATAACACCTGCACCTCAGAACTGTCATGACTTAACACATGTGAAAACACCTGATTAGCCCTTGACACACAGTAAAGGCTCAGAAAATATTCATTTCTTTTCTTAGCTACACCACGCATCCATGTGTGCCAAAGGAAAGGTAAGGGTTTGGTCTAACACAAGTAGATGTTAACGACCTTCACTAGCCACAGTTTCTAGCTGAGTGATTTTAATCTCTGTGTCCTACTGCCCTCTTCTGGATATCAAATATCAGATCTGATTGTGAATTCAGCTTATTGGTCCTACCTAATTGAGCAGACTCTGGACGTGATGCCTATTTCATGGAAGCAGTGGAAGCAATTATTCGATGCAACAAGTGGACATTTACAACAGAGCAAAGAGCTAGAAATGATAGGGTGATTACTAACTGCCATGTGTGGTTAAGCTACGATGAACTGTTCCTTTCACCTGCATACCAGGTAGTCTGATTGAGAGTTCCAAGCCAATCATAAGTACACAAACATGCAGATACACAGACCGGAGTAAACCCCCCAAACCATTTTACAGTGGACTTGGGAATGAATCCTAACCTCATTGAGGTTAGTCATGCCTCTCAGACTATCTGTTAAGCCATTTAGTTTTAGTACATATCTTTCTCCAAGCTTTTAAGACATCAATTGTGTTTATCCACAAAAATATAATCCATCTATTTCTAATTCACTGATACCTTTTGTAACAAACTAATGCTTTGTAGCAAGTCGATGTGCAAAAAGCCAAATACCTCTTTTTAAGTGTTCAGATGTTTAGAAGCGTTTTTAGGTAAACATGATGAACTGTATCCAATAAGTCACAAAATATTTAGGATCCAAGTAGCAGACATATTAAATGATAATTTATGGACATTTTAGTAATAATAGAAAGAAACGTTTATTTCAACAAAGAGTTAAATTCAATTGTTTACCTAAAAATTAATTGAAAATAAATAATCGGTTGTGTTACCTGATGATCCAGCAAAGGTACAAAGATATGAGTGATCCAGATTTCATTTTTGAAAAAAATATGGAGACAACTACTAAATAACATCTTAGACTTTTCAAATCTTGAGGTGAATTTTTAAACTGGTTATGCTCAATATCGTTACAGCTTTAGGAAAAAGTGAATAACCCTTGGCTCAGAATACACAGCTCTGTTAGTGGGCAGATGGATGGGTGGGCGGTTCAACAGAAGGAATACCCTTAGAATTTAAAAACTTCAGCATATTTTTCCATTGTTTCCCTGATCCATACATTCCTAAAACAGATTATTTTTTCCCTAGTGCTTCAAACATTTACTTTTTGATCCATATCATCAGAATGGAAATTTAGATTCCTTTAAAAGCAAGACGTACATAAGAAAAAATTTTTGCTAAGTCAAATTGCATTTGAAATGCACTCAAGAGAGATTATAAACGTTCCGAAAACAAATTCTCCTATGAAGTGAAGAATGATTTTATGCGTGTAATAACAACCTTATTTATATTTATAAATCTCTATTGTCACACATTGAATTTGTTGAAGCAGAACTTGCAAAGCAGGATTATTATTATTTGTCAGAAAATGGGAAGAACTGCCCTTGTGTAGACTTGAGGTTTATAAATGAGAAGTAGTATTTCCATCATCACCCAGGAAGGAGTAATGAAGAAAGGGCCACTTCCGGACTGCAGGATACTAGGCATCTGCTCTGTTCCCTGCAGGGGCACTGGCACACCTTCCAGTGCACACACGAAATTTACGTATCCGTGCATTGTTCAGCAAACACCAACATTCTACAATCAAGACTGCTTCCAAAACTATCTTCTTAACACATCCCAAACCTGAGGCGACAGAATGAATAACTCATTTCTCTGCTCCTGTGCCTCCTTGTTCGTTCTTTTATTATTACCTTTTATTACGATGTTCTAATTATTATTTCCATATTTGTCACTTACTACATATCTAATCTATGAACTCAATAAAACTGTGATCTCTTTGTCTTATTCTCGTTTTTATCCCCAGCACCTAACCCAATGCCTAAAACGTAGTAGATACTTGAGTAAATGTTATTGCAAAGGTGGAGAATTTGTTTGAAATTCCGCGGTTTGTCTGTGTTTTGGACACCAAATTTCTTGGTCAACCGACCTCTGTAACACTTCTCTGCAGCCCTCTCCTAGTGAATTCAGTTGGATTGGTAAGCTTTCAGTCACAGATAACATTCAACTATGGGTTGATCAACAACTTAGGGAAAATTGAGACATCAAATGGATATGTGGATAAATAAGCTTCCAAGTTCCTTCAAAAATGACCTCCTGTGATCCTAAAGTGGGAGGGATCTTTTCTCACCTCCTCATTTTCCTTCTTACTTTGTAAGACCTACTGAGGCAATGAGACTTTCTCCCTGATTACCTGAGATGTTTTGCAAATACCCAACTGGGAAAGCTAAACTGTACCAGCAAGATAGATCCTGAGGAGGTGAATCACCCAGGGAATTTGCTTAAACTATCTCCACTCTCTGGGCACCTCCCAAATTCTAAGGCCGCTCATTACTTGGTACTGATTTTGACTCAGATGCTCTTTCACATTTCCCGGCTGGGGCATATTCTCTCTCACCTCCGCTGGCATTTCCTCAGGCACCGACAGTCCTACCAGTTTTACGTATAGCTGATGAAAGCACTACCATGCCAGACACTTTACATCCATTATTCTCCTAAGACCTTAACTATGGTTCTCACATTAAAGGACCAAGAAACTGAAACTGAATAACTTGCCCAATTCCTACTTTTAGAAAGTAGTGGAGCCCACATCCTTCCTGCTCCAGAATACATATGCTTAACCACTAATCTGGGGCTTCCCAACCATTACTGTACACACAAATCATCCGAGGATCAGTATTATAAGCAGGTTCTGATTCAGTTAATCTGGGAAGGGATCTGAGATCTTTCATTTCTAACAAGCTCCCAGAACCAGACATCCACTAGTTGCCTGATTATTCCGAGGAGCAGGGCCCTGTGCCATCTACCCTATCTAAATTCTTCCTTGCCTTCAGGCTTTGAATAATGAGCCTTTCTTGGCTCCACCCCAGATTTAGAGATAACCAAGAGGATAATACCAGAGCATGGAGGGGGCAGTTAACTGTTCCTGGCACAGGCACTCTAAGCCACACAGTTACCTACCCACACTGACCAGCACCATGACTGACTGCATGGCCAGCACCCAGGCGCATTAACAGAGCAGGCAAGCATCATCCATCTACTGAGGGATGGGAAGAAAGTCTCACACTCCTTTCCCCTCTGACCTAAACACAAAAGAATTTAAATTTAACTGTCAATAGCAAATAAATAAATAATGCATTGAGCTGTTGAACATTATATTGTCCCTAAATAGCTACTTTTTAAAGCAAGATACTAAAACATTGGGGGGGGGTTTAAAAGCTAAACAAGAATACTGACACCAAAGGAAGATCAGGACAAGCAAATTTAATGACTTAATGTTGCACAATATAAAACCATTCCAGTTGAATAACTTTTAATTCATTATAATGCATATATGCCAATTATGCCTGATTTATTAGGAGTAGTTACACAGCACTAGATCTTGATATATAACACTGGTTGCCATGACATCGAGCCTTTACAAGGACATCTTAAGGATCATGAAAGTGTCAAGGTGATAAGTTTGACACTATACAGGTTTAATGATAGACGATGATGCTGTCGCATTGTCTTGCCGAAGACAACATGTCAGACACAGGGTAAAAACACAAGGTTTTGCAAGCATGCAGCCTCTTACCGTCTTAGAAATAGTTTTTAAAAAGCCAGAAGGAACTTGTGTCACTTAAATACAAGATCGTGTGGGTGTGTTTGTGTGTGTATAGACAGTCTATACACACACGTACATGCATATATACTGTCATTCCTCACAACAGCAGGACTAAGTTCTGAGCAATATGTTGTCAGGCGATATCACTACTGTGTGAACGCCATAGTGTGTACTTATACAAATCTAGATGGTACGGCCTACTTCATACAATGCAACCTAGTGCTCCTAGGCCACAAAGTATGTTGCAATTACAGGCGATTGTAACAAAATAGTAACATATCTAGCATAGAAAAGTAAAATATGGTATAAAAGATTTTTTTCTAAAAGGGCACAACTTAACCATGAATGGAGCTTGGGAGACTGGAATGTGCTCCAGTGAGTGAGTGAGTGAGTGAGCGGAGGGTGACTGTGAACGTCCAGGACACTACCGTACCCTGCTACAGATTTTACAAACACTGAGCACTCAGGCCACACTAAATGTAGAAAAAAATACTTTTCTTTGATAATAAATTAACTTTTGTTAACTGTAACTTTCTAAATTTATATACTGTTTATTTTTTGAACTTTTTGAATATTTTGTAATAGCACAACATAAAACAGAAATACTTCATGTAAAGCTATTCAAAAATATTTTCTATCTTTAGATCCTTTTTCTGCATGCCCGTTTCTATTTTTAAATTTTTTATTGTTCACATTTTAAACTTTTTTGTTAAAAGCTAAGACACACCCACAGGGACTTAGGCCTCCACAAGGTCAGGATCATCACGGTCACTGCCTTCCACCTCCATCTCCTGTCCCACTGGGAGGTCTTCAGGGCAGCTATACACATGGAGCTTTTTGTCTCCTACGATAACAATGCCTTCTTCTAGGATACCTCCCGAAGGACCTGCCCCAGGCTGTTTTACAGTGAACCGTTTTTTTTTATAAAGTAGAAGGAGTACACTCAAAATGATAAAAAGTATGATATAACATATGAGCCAGTAGTATAGTTATTTATGATCATTCCAAGTATTAGGGACTGTACATAACGTGTGTGCTATGCTTTTATACAGCTGGCAGCACAGTAGGTTTGTTTAAATCAGCATCGCCACAAACGCATAAGTAGTGCATTCTGCTACCATTTTACAACGGTTCCGCTATCACTGGGCAATGGGAATCTTTCAGCTCCATTGCAATCTCATGGGGCCATCATCTTACATACGGATTGTTATTGACTGAAATGTTGTTAAGTGTACAGGACCATATGTGTGTGTGTTTATATAAATACACATATACATATGTGTTCTTCTATAAGGACGTATTCATATATCACATATACATCTGTACATTTAATTTACTCTTCCATTAGCAATGAAATGTAATTAAAAATGAATTCTGGGCGAAGGATGAGTAGGTTAGGCACAGAGATTGTTAGGCAGTCAGTCTAGTCTATTCTGCATGGTACTGTAAAAGTACATACATGACATTAAGTATTTGCCAACACTCACGACACAAAGAGTGAAACTTAATGTCAACTACAGACTTTGGTTAATAATAATGTATTGATACTGCTTCATGAATTGTAACAAATGTACCACATTAATATAAGGAAATGGAGGGGGGAGTGTGGGAAGGCATAGAAATTTTCCTTCCTTCATGATGTTTTATAAATTAAAACTGACCTAAAAAAAAGTTTATCAGTTAAAATTATATAAAAAATACATAGAGCTGTGTATAAAACCCTGGAGGATCTATTACACATAAAGCTCACAAATTAAGACAGCATGGTCAAGAAATAAGTGCTACCGCCAGGGGAGAACGATGTTTCACTCATGAAGTTGAAACATCTGTCTTGGAGGCTCACAAGGCGCCCCCTCCCCTTGTCACCGCCATCCCGTTTCTGCATCCCCCACGCTCGCCCACCCACACACAGCGTCCTCACGTACCTTGTGCCTGCCTGACACTTCCCGTTATCCTCACTGGGTCCTGACAGGAGTCCATCTCTGTTCCAGGCCTCAGCTTGCCCATCCAACCTGCCCGTCCTCTGCTCCACTGCCCCAGGGCTTCTCTCCCTGCAGAGATGATGCTGAAAGAGGAAAATGAACCATCCTGGGCCATGCTGGCCTTCACATAAGCACTCACTCCCACTGGAGTGCTTGCCTTGGCTTTGCCAAGGACACCCCTAGCCAACAGCCACCAAGAAATAATTATAAAGACAGGAAAACTGTCTTTCAGATCCTGAGAACACACCTGGAGAGGGGATATTTTGAGGCATGGGATCCGCTTTGAAACCAGCCACCTCAGGAGTTGCCAGCTCTGCCCTTTGGTAAAGAAAAGGAAGGAAGGTCTGCATTCTAGGCTGAGCTTAGCACGTGTCAATGACACGCATCAGGTGGAGAGAAGACGCTCGCTCCACTTCAGCGTTTATCCCATCACGGCCGTCCTGCCTTCATCACGGTCAGTCCTCTGCTCATTTCAAGAAACAGTATCATGTGCTCCTAGAAGCAGTTCTGTTTTGTCTCTTGTCCAGGGACAGTTTGGGGGCTTGCTGGGGTCTCAGAGACAGAGCAAGACCGAGTTTGGTGCTATAGAAGGAGAAAAAGGAGAAGAGTAAAGGAGGAGACTGTAGCGATTCAGGAGTTAATGTGTCGCTCAACGTGCTCCCCAGAAGATCCTCCTACTATTAAAAAAAAAACTCCTTTTCTCAGGTATTTTCTTTCCAGCCACATTTTCTTTCCCCTGAGTCTCCGCTGACTGTCTCTGAACTTTGTAGAAAGCAACAGCCCCAGTGTTGCACAGTGTAGTTCTGCTCCGCTTCGGCGAGGAAGCTTGGGAACCACAATCCCTGAAAGAATGATCCTTTGTCTGCAATTATTGTTATAAATGTTCCTCTAGAACTCACTAGTGGCTAGATGGTCTTTAGTTTTATTTGAGAACATTCCTGGCTTGTTTTCTATTAAAGGCTAGGCAGGCAGAGAGTATAGTAAATGAAAAGGTATTTCCAGCCAGGTTCTCAGTGAGATTTACTTTTCAGTAAATAAAGTACCCCTGGGAACAAACTGCTCATCCTTTGAGATGGATTACTATAGTTCCTATCATATCTGTCAATTCAGGAAAAGAGACAATTTGCTAAGTATCCCGTTTCCCTGGAAATTAATTCTTATGTGAACTGCTTCAACCACTTTGTGCTTTTACCTCCTAGATCAAATATAGACTCTTGGCCTCCTCTTCAAAGCCACCCACCACTCCATCTCCTCTCTCAGAGCCTCTTCCACCCTCTCGACAGCTGCACTGCAGCCAGCCGTCAGCTGCTTTCTGGCTTCCCCGCCTGTGCACGTGACAGCCTCAGACTCATTGCAAATGCCAACTGCCTCATCCATTAATGGAGCCCATCCTAGAAAATGACCCAAACTGATTAAACCAAAATGTTTGTTCCTTGCCAAAACACCCTACTAACTCCTTCCTGTCTGCCTTCATAGCAAGTAAATTGTCTATTTTCTGTAGTGGGAATAGTCTCCTTGTTACAAATGGATTGACAATAAGATCTATTTGCATTAGCAAGTCCTACCTGCCCCAGTCCTATCCATCGGCAAGCACTGAAAACAGCGATTTAGCTTTCCCCAGTGCCGAGTGTTGGGATATAGGGTAGTTAAGCAACCGCCTCTCCCTTTGCAGGTTCTGAATTCATTTGAAAACAGATGCCAGAAGCCAAGGAAAGGAAAGGGTCAGATGCCTGATTAAATTTATTTTAAAAGCTGGATTGAAGAATATGGCAAGGATTCTGTCCTCCCTCCCTAAAAACTGGGTTCCAACTACTCCCAACATACACAGCTGAATCCACATGAGCAGAGATCTGATTGGGTCTGATAAAAATGTGTATTGCTAGGTCTGTTTAGCACTGGATGCTGGAAAAAGGCTTCCATGATGCCCAGGCTAATGCTGGTCTGCCAGATCAAAGTTTAAAACAAGGAGAGGTAGGTGCCAACTGTTTCATCCTTTAGCTGATCCCATCCTGAAAAGTATGCCTTGGTAGCAAACAATCTCAAATCACAGGAGCTCACAAATACCATGGTTAGTCCTGACGCATGTAACTGGTCAGCTGCAACTGTCTTCCATGCCATCTTCACTCCAAGGCCAGACTAATAGAATTGAAATTTTGCAGAGGAGAAATAGATATTCCAAATCCCACCCTGGCATTTAAAGCTTCTAGTCAAAAGTGATCCACTTTACATCTGTGTAGTAAATTTGATTCTGCCCAAACTGAGATCTGATGTTTACCCTTAGCTTATAGGAGGTAATCATGTTCTATCTCTTAAGAGTATCTTTGTTTAGGGCAGGGCTGCACATAAACCTTAGGGTGGAGCCAGCCACACCTGATACAATGTGGTCTGACTGTGCCACAAAAACCAACCACGTCACTTAGGATAAGTGCTTTGGGTGGATCACATGGGCAATCAATAAATCAGGCCCACATAAGGGAAACCGGATAAAAACTCTGAACACCAAAGCTCAGGCTTTCCTGGTTGACAACACTCTGTGTGTACTGTCATGCTGCAATGCTAGAGGACAGGAGAAGTTTTACATTTGGAAACCTCTCAGACACTTTACATCCCTTCCTTTATCTGATTTTTCATCTGCATATCTTTTTCTGTAATAACAAATAACCATGAGTACAATAGCTTCCAGTGAGTTCTATGAGTCTTTCTAACAACTTATCTAACACAAGAATGATTTGGGAAATCATTTGGACGTTTCCCTCTAAATCTGTACTTGGACACTCTTTGTAGTTGGTGTTAGAAGTCTTGGGAAAATTTACAGAGCAAAGAACCATTCCCTCAAACTTTGCAGTTTAATTAGTTCTAGGTAACTGACATTTGCATTTCCTGAGCCAAAATAAATCGTAGACCACCCCCGCTAGATTCCTTGAGGCAGGAATATATAATTCCCCACACAAGGAGGGTTTTTACAGGGAAGGGAACTGCAAGAAAAAGCTGCAAGTGTTTTGAACAATAAAAAAATCCACCACAGCCATTCAGATGGAATACAGTAGCTTCTCAGGATACAAAATGAATATTCACAAATCAGTAGCTTTATATATACCAATAATAGTCAAGCTGAAAAAACAGTCAAGGACTCTATTCCCTTTACATTTGTGCCAAAGAAGGTGAAATATTTGGGAATTTACCTAACAAAAGATGTGAAAGATCTCTATAAAGAGAATTATGAAACTGAGAAAAGAAATAGCTGAAGATGTCAACAAATGGAAAAACATACCATGCTCATGGCTGGGAAGAATCAACATTGTTAAAATGTCCATATTACTCAAAACAATTTACAAATTTAAATGCAATCCCTATCAAAGCACCACCATCATACTTTAATGATCTGGAAAAAATAGTACTTTGTTTTATATGGAACCAGAAAAAAACCTCAAATAGCCAAGACATTACTCAGAAATAAAAACAAATCAGGAGGAATCATGCTACCAGATTTCAAACTATACTATAAATCTATAGTGATCAAAACAGCATGGTACTGGCACAAAAATAGAGAGATAGATGTATGGAACCAAGACATGAACCCAGACACTTATCATCATTTGATCTTTGATAAGCTTATCAAAAATATAAATTGGGGGAAAGATTCCCTATTTAACAAATGGTGCTGGGTGAACTGGCTGGTGACTTGTAGAAGACTGAAACTGGACCCATACCTTTCACCATTAACAAAAATTGACTCTCACTGGATAAAAGATTTAAACTTTAAGACATGAAACTATAAAGATTCTTGGAGAGAGTGCAGGAGAAACACTTGAGGAAATTGGCCTGGGAGAATACTTTATGAGGAGGACCTCCCGGGCAATTGAAGCAACACCAAAAATACATTAGGGGGATCTGATCAAACTAAAAAGCTTCTGCACAACCAAGAACACAGTAAGTAAAGCAAGCAGACAGCCCTCAGAATGGGAGAGGATATTTGCAGGTTATGCTTCTGACAAAGGTTTGATAATGAGAATCCACAGAGAATTCAAACTTATCAATAAGAAAAGAACAAGTAATCCCATCTCATTGTGGGCAAGGGACTTGAACAGAAGCTTCTCTGGGGAAGATAGGCACACGGCCTACAGACACATGAAAAAATGCTCATCATCTTTAGTCATCAGAGAAATGCAAATCAAAACCACTTTGAGATATCACCTAACTCCAGTAAGAGTGGCTCATATAACAAAATCCCACAACTACAGTTGTTGGCGTAGATGTGGAGAAAAGGGAACACTTCTGCACTGCTGGTGGGAGTACAAGCTAATACGTCCCTTTTGGAAAGAAGTATGGAGAATACTCAGGGATCTAAAAGTAGAACTGCCGTTGATCCTGTAATTCCTCCACTAGGTATATCCCAAAGACCAAAAATCACTTTATAACAAAGATATTTGCACCAGATTGTTCATTGCAGCTCAATTCATAATAGCCAAGTCATGGAAGAAGCCCAAGTGCCCATCGATCCATGAATGTATTAATAAATTGTAGTATACTGGGCGGTGCCTGTGGCTCAGTGAGTAGGGCGCCAACCCCATGTACCAAGGGTGGCGGGTTCAAACCAGTCCCAGCCAAACCACAACAAAAATAACTAACTAAATAAATAAATAGGGGTATATGTATACCATGGAATATTATGTCAGCCTTAAAAAAAAGATGGAGACTTTACCTCTTTTTTGTTTACATGGATGGAGCTGGAACATATCCTACTTAGTAAAGTATCTCAAGAATGGAATTAAAAATATCCAATGTACTCAGTACTATTATGAAACCAATTCACAATCATTCACACTTTCATATGAATAATAAATCACAACTATGGCCCAGGATGAAGGAGGGAAGAGAGGGAGAGGGGAGGGGAGAGGAGGTCAGATTGAGGGAGAGTGAATGGTGGGATCATACCTATGGTGCATATTGCAAGGGCACATGTCAGATCTATTAAGTATAGAGTATAAATGTCTTAACACAATAATTAAGTAAACAAGATGAGGTATATATTAACCAGTACAATATAAGCGTTCCTAATTCTATATGAATCAGCACATCATACCCCATAAATGCATTAATGTATACATGAAAAAAAAAGCCATTCATAAAGTTATCTTTAGAAATGAAAAACAAAGAATGCAAAGGACTTGAATGAAAGTGGCATCAGAGTGATGACAAGCAAGGCTAGACATGATGGAACACCATCAAAATCAAGAAGATCTGATGCTGCTTAGATGCAGAAGTGATAGTGTTGAAAGAAGAATCATTTTCACATTTGTAAGTCATTGTTGATGTATTCACCAAAAAAAATAGGTTGGAAAGACAGGGGTTTAATGTTGGACATTTTAAGTTTTAAAATCATCCAACAAGAACTGTTTGGTTAGGTGACATTGATCTAGAGCTCAACAAAGAAAAGATGGCTGGACATAGAGATTTATAATCCATCTCCCAGCTCAGCGTCTGTGGCTCAAGCAACTAAGGTGCCAGCCACATACACCTGAGCTGGCAGATTCAAATCCAGCCTGGGCCAGCCAAACAACAATGATGGCTACAACCAAAAAATAGCCAGGCTTTGTGGCAGACACCTGTAGTCCCAGCCACTTGGGAGGTGGAGGCAGGAGAATCACTTAAGCCCAGGAGCTGGAGGTTGCTGTGAGCTGTGATGCCACAGCATTCCACCCAGGGCGACAGCTTGAGGCTCTGTCTCAAAAAAAAAAAAAAAAAAAAAATATATATATATATATATAAAATCCATCACCCTATGGAAAGTGGCTGAGTGAATTATATCACTACAGATTATCTAGAACATAAAATGCAGAGGGCTGAAGATGGAATCCCAGGTCAATGCTTTCCAGGGTTTTTTATGTCAGGGCATACAGACATAGATAGTGTTTGTGTGGCTCACTGTAATAAACAGACAAGGCAGCTCAAGTCTGCTCTGAAATTCAGTCTCAAAATAAACCATACCTGGATTCTTACCCACATATGATTCAGGTAGTATTTACATAAGGCTTAGGACTTTAGACTTTAGGGTTGATGCAGGAATGAGATAAAAGTTTTTGGGATGTTGGAATGAAATAAATATATTTTACAAGAGAGAAGGATATAAATTTGGGGGGTCCATGGAGGAATGTTATAGACTGAATTGTGTTCCCTCAAAATTCATATGTTGAAACCCTGACCCCTAACGTGACTGTATGGGGAAATAGGGCCTGTGAGAAGGTGACAAAGGTCAAAACAGGTCAGATGGGTGGGGCCCTAATCTGATAAGGCTGAGGCTGGTACCTTCATAAGAAGAAAGAGATACCAGAGCACACCATGTGAGCCCACAGCAAGGAGGCAGCCGTGTATAAGCCATGAAAAGGGCCCCGGCCAGAGCTCAGTCACACTGGTTCTCTCCTCTCAGACTGTGAGAGCTCCAGAACTGTGAGAAAAAAACATTTCTGTTGTTTAAGTCGGCCGCTGTACAGTATTTTGTCATGGCAGCTCCAGCTGACTAATACAGCCAGCCCCAAGGCATTGTCCTAAAATGTACTTTATGTAATTTCTTATACAATAGCCCCATGAGATCAAGCAGACAGTCTCATCTAGAGGCAGCCAGACTGATAACACACTCCTTTTGGCTCTCTCCTTCCACACTTCACTCCCCTTGGCCCTCACTTCTATTCTCTGTGATTGCACCTCTCACTATCATCAAGCTCTTCTCTCTGAGAAACTCAGGCTAAGACACCATTTATATGCCAATGACATTCAAATTTATGTCTAAAATCCAGACCTCTCTTCAGAACTCCAGATTTGTATATCCAACTGATACTCAACATTGCCATTTGGATGTCTAATAGACATCTCAAACTCAATATGTCCAAAACTGAACTCCTGATCTTCCCCAAAAACTCTCTCCACCCACAGCCTTCCTCATCTCAATGCATACCATCTTTCTACAGTTATTTGGGCCAAAATCTTTTGAATTATCTTTAACTTCCCTCTTTCTATCATATCTATATCAAATCCATCAGAAAATCTTGTTGGCTTGCTTTAAAATATATCCAAAATCCAGCCACTTCTCTCTGCTGTCCTCCTGATCTGAGCCGCCACCACCTATTGCCTAGATTACTACAATACTCTCTTCAATGGATTCCCCATTTCTATCTTTATTCCCACCCCTTACTCTTTACTTTTAAACATTTGTCAAATCATATGTTAATTGTCATTCTTCTCCTCAAAATCTTGCAATTGCTCCTCATAAAGCCCTTCAAGATAGGCCTCCCAACAAACGAGGTAGGACACACCTGTTTATATAGGATTATCAGAGAAGGGCTCACTTAGAGAGTGATATTTGAATAGAGACCTGAAGGAAGTGAGGGGAAACTGCCTCAGACACTGGGTCATCAAGTGCAAAGGTCCTGAGGCAGAATCTTGTATGGTATTTACAAAAACACAAAGGCATCAGTATGCCCCAGAGGGAAGGACCAGGGTGGAAAGAACCAGAAAGGGGAACCAGTAGGGCATCAGGGATCACACAGAATCTACTGTAGAATCTTGTAGGTCAATGTAAGAACTTGGACTTTTGCTCTGGTTTGACACCTTTGGAAAGTTTTAAACAACTGAGCAACACGATTTAACTTGGGAGCTAAACAAATTACTCCAAGTGCTACGTTGAGAATGAGCCCTGGAGGACAAGGTAAAAGCAGGGAGACCAGTTTGGCGACTGATGCTATAATCCCGACAGGAGATGTTGACTTAAGCCAAGTGGACGTGGAATAAAATAACTATAATGTTCAGATTCTGAATTTACTTTGAGAAAGAATCAGTAGAATTTGTGGAGAAAGGCTATGTGTACCGTGCTCACTGTGGTATTTCTGGTGCCAGCATATGTATGTGATTAGTTAAGTCAGGCACCTCTCTGTGCAGACTAGAACTTTGTACAGCATCCATGTCAGCTTTTTATTAGTTCACGTTCTCTTCCTGAAATTCCAGGCAACCTTCCTTCATTTCTGGCATTCTGACATTCTGCCATCTCCCTCGTATTTTCTTTAATTTCTCTTGGATCATTTGTAACAAATCTGATGAAACATCTAAACATCTAGAAGTTTACAGTTCTATAAGAAAACATTTTCATTCCTCTGGGCTGTCAAGAATTGAATTCCTTTTAAATGTAGGTTAATGTTTTTTTACCTTCCTTATTTATCTTGAACTTATGTTTACTCTTAATGAGGTTATTTACTTTTTCTGCTGGAGTTCAAAATGGAAACCATATGCAACACTGTCTAAATCAACACGACTTTGCTATCCCCCCATCTATATTAATATTACTTTAATATTTCAGGAAAACTTTGCCAGGAAGTTTTCCAAGAAAATGAAGTTCCATTGTTTGTTTGTTTGTTTGTTTCAAGCACTTTCTGAAAATCCATTTTGCCAAAACAATGAACAACTCTCCTACCCTCATCAAAGTTAATAACCCCTTTTACTGATGATAGATCTCCCTGCTAGACATACCATATGATTGTTTATCCTTCAAAATCCACTTTGGCATCAATCCAAAATAATTATCTCATGAGCTTTGCCCAATCTCAATCAGGCCCCCCTATGGAAAGACCTGCCTTGTGTGGCAGGGCACGGTGGCTAAGACCTCATATCTACTAAAAGTTTTAAAAAAATCAGCCAAGCACTGTGGTCTATACCTACAGTCCTAGCTTCTTGGAGGCCCACACAGGAGGATCATTTAAGCCCAGCAATTTGAGGCTGCAGCAAGCTGTGAGCAGGCACTGCACTTCAGCCTTGGTAACAGAGACTCAAGGAAGAAAAGCAGGAATGAAGGGAGGGAAGGGAAGGAGAGGGGAGGAGAAGAAATGGGAGAGAAGGGGAAGGGAGAGAAAAGAGAAAGTAAAAAAGAAAAGAAGAAGGAAAGGAAAGGAAGAAGAAAGACCTGTCTTAGACCCTTAAAACCTAATAAAGGTCCCATTTTCATCCTCCTTCCTCTGACATAGATGTCTCACTCACTGCTTTGCTTTATCAAAGGTGGTTTTTGTTTGGCTTTCGTTGTTTTATGTCTTTTCAGGGAACTGACAGTTGATGGATTTTTATTGCTTTTTAGAAAATATAGAGGTCAACTAGTCCTATTATAATTTCTATGTCCCTCTATCATTTTGACTTGAATTCCTCTAATAATGGGCCTGTTTGTTTTTCTCTTTGATTCCAAGCACAGGAAAAAACTCTTTTGCTTTCTTTAGCACCTTTTTGCAATCTTAGCACATTTAGTGCTTTTGAATCTCCCACTCGTCGTTTCTTCTCCTACCCCTAAGCCTCCATAGCTTCACCTTTCAAGGAGAATGAGCACCTCCTGCTTCACAGGAACATGAGAAGGCTCCGCAAGACTGTGTCTGTGAAAATACTAAGGACAGGCTCCTTCTTCCCATGTATCTCTATGTTAGTAGTTACATTCAGCTCTCTCTCT
Source organism: Otolemur garnettii (assembly GCF_000181295.1). Classification (NCBI taxonomy): domain Eukaryota; kingdom Metazoa; phylum Chordata; class Mammalia; order Primates; family Galagidae; genus Otolemur; species Otolemur garnettii. The sequence continues at coordinate 32,627,994 of NW_003852399.1, read as the reverse complement.
CTCTTACTGTAAACTTCAAAAAAGGAGAAGTTCCTATCTTTTTATCCATCTCAAAACTTTGCCCAGAGTGTGGTCCAAGGGTGGTTCTCCATAAGACGGGAGGGAGAGGAAGGAGGCCAGACTTGGCAAAGGTGTGGCAGGCAGCCCAAAGCAGGCAGAGTGTCCAACAAGCCCTGACTAATGCTGGAGACCTAACACCAAGTGCACAGGTGCGAACCAAGGTTATAAGCAAAAGCTCAAGTGCAGAGAGGCAAGCCACACTTTCCCACTGCCAGATGACTTCCTGGTCATGGACTTCCTTGTCTTAAAAGGACTATATCCCTTCAAGGGCAGATGTATTCCTAAACTGCTCTGCCATGGGAATGTCCCCACATTCCCGTTCACGGCTTCCTCTCTTGAGTACTATTTCCTTCTATAGTCTCTAGCTACAGAAAACATTGTGTAAACTCCTAAACATTCTCTTTCCAGCCTTACTACCGAGATCAGCACTATCCAACATTTTCTCTCTTTATCATTAGAAACTCCAAGATAACTAAGATTCACTTTCTCAGAATATCTTGTATAATAGGTGGCTGGAAAAGAAATCAGACTTATCCATGGCCCCTGTGAAGCAAACTGATTGTGTCTAACAAGTATTTCATAGATGTCCACATAAGTCTGTGTCATCATTCACCCAGAGGACATTTACTTACCCTAGCTAGTGTTCAAAATTCTCTGTACAGGAAATTTTTATGCATTTTTTTCCTATAGAGCAGTGGTTCTCAACCTTCCTAATGCCGCAACCTTTTAATACAGTTCCTGTGGGTCACAACACACAGGTTGAAAACTGCTGCTATAGAGCATTAATAGCACCCTCAGATGAGAAGAGCAAATTTATGTAACCCCAGTGCTATGATCCGAGTGCTTATGTCCCCCCAAATTTATCCATTGAAATCCTAACTCCTGAGGTGATATACTGAGAGGTAGGGACAAGGAGATGATTAGGTCATGAAAGTACAGCCCTTGTGAATGGGATGAGTGTCCTTATAAAAGAGCCCCAGGGAGATTTCTCCCCCTGTCCACCTTGTGAAGACACAGTGAAAGGACATCATCTGTGAACCAGGAAAGGGGCTCTCACCAGACACAAATCTGTCGGTGCTTTGATCATGAACTTCTCAGACTCCTAGTCTGTGGTATTTCGTTCCAAAAGCCCGAACAGACTAAGACACCAAAGATGCACACATTTTCAGAGGACTGCCAGCTTTCTGATAGCTGATGGCCTCTGGCTTTTATTTTTGAGCATAGTAAATGGTAAAAAGACTGCATAATTACAAGGCAGCAGGGAGAGTTCTTATTCACTGCCAGACACAAGGAAATGTACTACCTAGTTTACCATAGTTATTGTTAGTGAACTGCATTGTTTTGAAACCTGGAACCTAGAAGCAAAAACTATTGACATATATATGGATACGATGTGTGCACACATGTATTTGAGCTCCTTAAAACAATTTTCTAATGAATTTCTCAGTGGTATGTCTAATTAAGAATTACAAATTCAAATGCCCATAGGGATAAGGCAGGTAGAATGTTAAGCATTAAGGAATAGAGAGGACTATGGCAAACCTGAGAGTATATGCCCTGACCCCAAATATCCAAATTTATTTTCTAACAGTACTCTTATGGCTAATTCAACCTAACCAAATTCAACTATAGGGCCCTCATTTGTGATCTCTACAACTAACCTCTGCCAAGCCTCCATATAGAAGCATATCTTATTTACCTACTATCTCAGTTGTTCTAAATAACACCATGAAAACCCCTTACTTTGGGTTTTAGATACAGAAACATCTTATTAGAGACACATCATCACAATTTGAACTCTATTCCCTGGTATATTCTCCAGTTGTACCATTAAGAATCAGCGGTTACATCCTATTCATTGGCCTCTCAGATACTGTCTAGATCAGGCATCCTCAAACTACAGCCCGCAGGCCCCATGCAGCCTGCCTCGGACATTTACCCAGCCCGCCGGGTGTTTTTGCCACCGCTGCCTGTCCTGCTTAGCAGCCAACTCGGCCTGCAGTCTGGCCCTCCAATGGTCTGAGGGACAGTGAACTGGCCGCCTGTTTAAAAAGTTTGAGGACCCCTGCTCTAGACGCTTAGGCATGTTAATCAAACTGCCGCCGCTAATGCTGATAATAATGGGTAACTGTTATTAAGTACTTACTACCTACTAAACATGAAATTGTTTCTCTTTCCACATGTAATGAATAATAGTCAATAAAGGTGAAAGTTGGTGTTTAAGGCATAATTCAGTGACCTATGTTTTGAAAATATATACCATATTGATGAATAACAGTCACTACTGTCTAAGGAGTGGCCGGTCAGCTGTTGAGTGTGTGTGCGTCTGTGTGCACTCACATGGGCACATGTCAGAGGGAAGGTGCACTCTCAGTATGATCTCCAGGCAATTTTATCTTCCAATCTGTGTTTGAACAAACAGCTGACTAACATGTAGTTTTCCCCACTAGCCATTCAGCTCTCTTTATCATCCAAGACCTCTCAAAGTGCTTTGCAAAGTCATGAAAATTGTATCATTTTATACTAACGTAATATTTTAAATTTCTTTCTGAGCTTAGTAAAATATCTAATGGAAGTTGTGTTTCTTTAGTGAATGGTTCTGGTTGTGTGATAACATGCAGCCCTGACAAGTTATTACAGAAGTGAGGTGGTAAAGTGTTAGCACTGCAGTGTAAAGGCAGTCCAGGCTGCAAAGCAATGTTCTTATTAGTAATTACTAATTATTTGAAATAAATACACTCAGTAATACGTGGATATTCAATTGTTAACCAAGGTTATGATGTCAGGAAGTTGTTATTAAGGTCCTGAAATTCCTTTTAAAATTCCAGGAAGATGATGTGGATATGAGGATAAAAATGTACCTTCTAGAGCAAAGGTGAATGAACTTTTGCCTTAAAGGTCCAGAGAGTAAATACTTCAAACTTTTGGGGCCATACAGACCTCATCCCAACTAACCAGCTCCCCCACTGTAGTATGAAAGCTGCCGTAGACAACAGCTGTACACAATACATACATAAATAGGTGGAGCAGTGTTCCAATAAAATTGTATTTATGAACACTGAAATTTGAATTTCATATAATTTTAATGCCAAAAATATTTTTATTTTGATATTTTTTGATCATTTAAAAATATAAAAGCATTCTGGCTCGGCACCCCTAGCACTGTGGTTACAACACCAACCACATACACTGAGGCTGGTGGGTTCAAACCTGACCCAGGCCAGCTAAACAACAATGACAGCTACAACAAAAAATATCAGGGCATTGTGGCGGGTGCCTTTAGTCCCAGCTACTTGGGAGGCTGAGGCAAGAGAATCACTTAAGCCCAAGAGTTTGAGATTGCTGTGAGCTGTGACACCATGGCACTCTACTGAGGGTGACATGGTAAGACTATGTATATATAAACATTCTAAGCTCATGGACAGTATAAAAACAAGCAGAGGGGCCAAACTTTCTCACTAGCTATATCTTCCTGTGAAGAATCCTAAAACCTAAACTTTAAAAGGCTATTGAATAAGTTCTGCTCTGGAGTAAAAAATTGTGGTAAGGTTCAGTTAGATTAGTATAGCATACTTTGTCCCCCTAACATTTTTTTGATTAATTTCCCAGGCTGATTGAAAAGAGGGGCCCCTGGCTCCATTCTCTATAGGGCACTTCCACTCAACCACTTGGACCTTGCAGATACCCTCTTCACCCCATTCTTATTTGTTATCTCCCTCCGTATGTTAGAAGGTTAAGCTGTGATCTATGATTTATCTAATTTAATGATAAAGTTAAGCAAGGGGTTTTGAAGAATAATAATACTGTGGGGGGGTGGAAATACTCATAGAATATTAACGTGAAGAATGAGAAAACCACACCACATGTGCAATATTACTCCAATCACAGGAGAAGAGGTGTTGTCTTTTGTTGATTAATCCTTGAAGGTAGTTTAACTGTATCTAGATGGTCCCCAATCTTTTCAAAGGCTTAATTATTTAAGAATAAGATACACTATGTTCTTCAATCCCCTTCTAAATACCATCCAAACCCTTGAAGCTGATCTCCTTCCCTTGTGTGTCTTCCATTTATTCTGACTTGCAGCTCCTGACCTCAAATCCTGCTCCTTAATTTCCAGCCTCATCTAAAAATAGAATCTCTAACAAGAGCTGCTGTAAATAACAGGTTGTGGCTCTCAAAGCTGCTAGACTTTTCTAGCAAAGTGAATCCTTGTTAAGAGAGACTTTTAAAATCACTTTGTCCTTGTCTGTGAGAGGCTTTATTATTTGGCTAAGTTACCTGATAATTAACACAGATCTTACCAATTAGGCTAACATTAGTGTCACCTGATACTTGCTCCGAGTCCTGGCTTTTCCGTTTTGAGCAAATTAGAGGCTACTAATTAAATAAATTTGAACACCAATAGATAAATCTTGCCAGGAATTGATTCAAAAAATACTATATTCAGTGGACATGTTCACCCTTTCCCATCCAATTTTTCTGCCACCCACATACTTCCCAGCTCTTATTTTTTTGAGTGGGAAAGAGATAGGTAGATTACTTATAATTATCCTACAGTTTTTAAAGAGAAAAACATAAACTCACCTGATGATTTTATTATCAATTTTAGGTTACATAAAATAATTAAAGTATTTTTGTTAATTTTTGTTTATAACCAAAACCAGATCATCATGTTGGACCTCACTAAAAAGGGTTAATGGGGCAGCACCTGTGGCTCAGTGGGTAGGGCGCCAGCCCATATACTCAGAGTGGCGGGTTCAAACCCAGCGTCAGCCAAACTGCAACAAAAAAATAGCCGTGCGTTGTGGTGAGTGCCTGTAGTCCCAGCTACTCAGGAGGCTGAGCCAAGAGAATTGCCTAAGCCCAGGAGTTGGAGGTTGTTGTGAGCAGTGTGATGCCACAGCACTCTACTGAGGGCAATAAAGTGAGACTCTGTCTCTACAAAATAAGTAAATAAATAAATAATATAAAGGGTTAATGTTTCTTTCCCAATTTGATATGAACTCAAAAGGATGGGGGGAGGGGACATCAAATTTAGCTACCTATATGGTAAAAAGAGGAGGTTAGAATTTGCAAAGCCATTGTAAAACTAAGCATCACACTCTAGTATTTAAAGGGCCCTGTTCCTACGGTCATCGCTTAGGTGATGTGAGCACATTACAAACTAGATGGAGTTCAGGTGCATTAACTCATGGCTTTTTCTGCGCATTCACTTCACATTCCCAGTGTTCTTAGGATCAGATGTCAGATAGAAGGAAGGGTACAAGCACAAACTGTGACATCAGCATGAGGAACCAGTTTAAAGTTCTGATTAAAACTCATTCGATGTGTTTTAGACAGTTGAATAGATGAAAGAAAATTTTTATCTAAAACCTTTTCCTCATTCTCCCTTGCCATTCTCCCTCTTTCTTTCTACTATGAGAAATACCTCCCTGGTTTACTTCCTATTGATTTTTTTTTGCAGTTTTTGGCCAGGGCTGGGTTTGAACCCACCACCTCCGGCATATAGGGCCAGTGCCCTACTCCTTTGAGCCACAGGCACCGCCCCTATTGATTTTTTAATAGCCTACTAGTTCCTTGGTCTCTCTAACTTTGTTCTTTTCTTCCATCTCACCCATCCTATTATGATCATGCCATTCTTCTGCTCAAAAAACCTTCATGGGCTCACTATTGCCTTCTAAATAACTTTTTTAAATAAATTCAAGGCTCTTTATAATTGACTCCAATTTTTTTCAGAAAAAACAAGAAAACTTACTACACTTTTATGCATAGTTCATGCTTCAGCCTTTCCCAGAACACGCCCTGAGTTTTCTTCCGATTCTCTTCTGTTATTTGCATTACCCTATAACAATAATAATAATAAATGGTAATAATAGCCACCATCATTGAGTCCATCCACAAAATGTCCTACTCATTTTATAGTCATGTTATCCTTTGCATGGGTCATTACAGAAGTTTTGAAATACACACAAATCAAGAAACGTAAAATTTATGAAGATGGAAACAAATGAAGCCATCCCAGCAACACCGATAGGCAGAACAAGGTGAAATGTGCACAGATGAATCAGAAAGGATGTGACCGACTGTGTTGCTTTGAAGTGAAATAATGGTCCACAACACAGCCCGTCTCAAAACTTTCATAGTGACCTTGCATACTCATTCCCTTCACCAATTTCTCATCTTATGCTAGTCCACATGTCCTCTCCACCCACCTCCCACACCCCTGGAAACTTCCAGCATAAAGTCATTTCTGATCCCATCACCTCTTAGGTTCCTCCCTCCTCCAAAGTTCCAAAATATCCCCTTTCTGCCTAAGAATTCATACAAGGTAGGACAATTAAGTTCACAAATTCATCCTATAAAAAGTGCTTTGAAGGGAGGACAGAGTGCTGGTGTCAGTGCATAGCTTCTCAAGGGGAGAACTTGGAAGGTGACCATAATGATATTCGACGATGAGGTGTGAAGCGCTTTTTCTAGGATTAGTTCAAGAACTTAATTGCCCACCCTGTATGTCCCCCGTTTTCAACAGCTGGTGATCTCAAAGTAAGATCATTTATTATTTAATGTAATAATTACATATAATTATTCCAAATTGTGTCCCGTGAATTATAAGAAGTCTATTTGTCCATCAGGTTTTCTCTATGTATAATTTCTGGGAACCCCTGTGAAATACTCACAAGCTCCGAAATCTATCTCATGACCTTGCCCTATCACGCAGGTTCTGAAAGCTATATCAGAGTGTCCTGTATGGATTTGTTTTAAGACTGGAAACCAACTGAGTTAATGGTTTTGATTTTAGAACTCTGATTCTCTGATTGTAATTGTGAGGCAACTCCCATACCTCCTGCCTTACAAACGTGCCCACTGAACTCTCCCTAGTGACAGAGAGAAAGCCCTTACCTTAGTACTGCTCATTCCACTTGTGAGAATCTGATAATGGAAGGATTTACCATTACGGATGTTTTTAATTTTATTTTACTTTACCTTCCACTGCCATAAACACAAAGATATGTGTGTGTGTGTGTGTGTGTGTGTGCACGCGCGTGTGTGAGAGTCAGTCTAACTGGAAAGTCTTGTAAGTGAAGCCTCCCCAAGGAGCAGCCCAGGCAGGCAGCCCCTTTCCCCGTTCCTCCCAGCACATCCGCAGGGGCACACAACGAGGTGAGCGAGGTGAGGGGCCATGTACTTAGAGACCCTCAAAAGCCCTCCAACGCGTTAAATCAGAACCAGCCTCATTTTCTAGGGTGTAATGAAGGCTGCAGAAGTAATAGAAACATACTTACCACTGTCAAAACTAATCTGTTAATAGGGAAGTTTGTGGCCAGCGTTGGGTGGCTCATCTCTGCGAAGAAACTGGTTTCCTATTTAGAGAAAATAGAGCTGTTTATTCTTAAGCAGAGAGGTGCCTATTGTGTGGGTAATTACAAGCAGCCTGGCTGACCTAGCAATGAGGTAGTGTAGCTAAATACCTGAAGGCGAGGGGAGCGCCCGAAATGAAAGCAAAGGCCCCATCTGTTAGGCTGTAATGATTGGGCTATTTGGAGGCAGAAAGGTTTGTCTGGAGCAGCTGGTTTCTCTCCAAGTGACCTTTTAGCATTTCTGCTTTTGCCGTCTGACAGATGTGTCAACTCAATAATTTCAAAAGCCCCTGAGTAAATAACCAATTGTGAGCAAGGATGACCCAAAGCGATGGCAAAATGGCTGCACGCGGCACATTATGGAACATAATGCCGAGCGGAGGAACCGGGACATTATCGGGAGGAAAAAACATTTCAGTCTTTATCTTGGACTAAATGGGTCTCCCACCCACACACCAGTTGTTCTTGAAGAGGGGAAGAAAGGGGAAATGCGGCTCCAGTGGGAGCGGCAGGCCCGTGCGGGGGCGCTGCCGGGACCGCGGGGCCCCGCGGGCTGCAGGTGGCGCGGGCGCTCGGGAGGGTCCTGCGCGCTGGCCGGGCGGCAGCGAGGAGGGACTGAGGCCGCCGCTAATGGGCTTTGTGGATGACGGCAATCAGGCACGGGCCGAGCGAGTTTAAAGTCTTGCCGACTTTGCACAGACCCTGCAGGTGCGGCCGCACTGCTTTTACTGCGGAACCGAGGGGGCGGGAGCTCAGAGGCCAAAGCCAAGCGCATCCCTGCCGCAGGGGCTGAGATCCCAGAAACCTTTGACTCCAACGGGGCAAACGAAGCCCCCTTGAATGCAAACCGGATTTATTTAGCATATTCATGAGGGAGGGAGAGGAGGCAAGGTTTTTAAACCCTTAGCAGCTCCCAACTGAAAACACCCACTCCCACCGTCAAACCCAGGTGATAAGAGCTCTGCCCATCCCCGGAGCACTTGGGGCACCTCCCTCAATGCAGGATACTTCTGGAATGGCATTTTCTGAATCAAGGGTATCCAAATGCTCTTTCAATCATCCTGCTTTCAAAGTGTTAGGATTTTCTCTTTTTAACCCCTATTTTTTAAATGACTTACATAAATTTACAGTGAACTATTAATCTTCAAGAGTAAATTTTCCATACCTTGATGCCAGTCTTCCCAGAGACAAACCACTACCATGAGAGCGGCAATGTAGACCCAAGGGTGCCTGGTGTGCCAGAGCATGGGAGAGTCAATGTCATATTCTCAGGAATTTTGCACACGAGTTTTTAACCCGTTACTAGTTTAGAAATTGGTCCTGGTGGTGGTATTTACACCATGGAAATCAGCAAACGCTGTAACTCAGGGCTTTTGGTGTTTTGTTGTTTGTTTGTTTTTGGTTGTTTCCCCCCTAGAGAGCTAATTAAGCGTTTATCAGCATACCACTAACACAAATGATTCTGAGCATTAGAATACTCTCAGTTGGCCATGAGTTCTAGCTTCCTCTCTCCTAAATTTAATAAATACTTGCTAAAAATGTTCTAAATATTTACTAAATTTACTTAATTTATATTACAGATTCTACATTTCATTAATGGCAGAGCTTAGATTGATCAACAACTTATTTGCAAGTTGAAGAATATTCAAGAATGTCTAAGAATTATGATTATGTTTCTTAAGTGTTGCCTTGATTTTACAGTAAAAATACCTCAAAATAACATGCAAAGGACTCCATGCTTGAGCCTTACTTTCATAACCTTACTTAGTCTGACTGTTCCCCAGAATAAAACTTCTCGTCAATCCCAGCTGATCTGGTCCAATAAGATGCCTGGAATTTTCCATATTCATTCCTGACCTGGAGCCCTTGCTCAGGTAGTGTCGCTGGTCAGAACTGCATGTCCCTGCCCTACCGCCTACCTAATCCCTTGCATCCTTCAAAGTCCCACTTTCCTCTCACAGCTGTAGGCCACGATTTATCTCCTTTTCCCTAGAACTTACGACATTTTTTGCTTCTACCTCTCACTTTGGCTCTTAGCTATCCAATACACTACCCTGCATCTTTGCCTTGATCTTTTCGACGTGCATGCCTTGCCTCCTCAAACAGAGTGGAACCTCTTGGTGAGCAAGGACTCGGCGTTACAGGGGATAGTATACGTCTTCCCCAGCCCCTGACACAGCTCTACTCATATACACAGGAAGTGTGTCAGACAGTGCTTCCCAACTCTCCGAGTAGAGCATCTCTGAGGGAGTTTTAGTAAGTACTGCCATCCAGGCCTCAACACTCAAGAGATTCTGATTGAGTTGGTTCTGATTATGTTGCACTATAAAAGTTCCCAAATAGTTACAAATTTCCCTACTTCATTGCTACTCAGCTCAGAATCTCTGGATAAGTCTAACATGTAGTCTTCATTTGACCATGAGCTCCTTAAAGATGAGTTGAATCTGTAGCAATATGACTGGAACTGCAATGTCTGGAACCAAGCAGGTCATGGATACCTATAATGTCTATTCATTAAGATGATTCCTGCCCCACCAATCTTGCTGGTAAACCCTTCCAGGCCTCAGTTTAGATGAGAACAAAATAAAAGTGTTGTTGTTGTGTTTAAAAAAAATTTTTTAATAATAAAACTAATGGATGAGTCAATTTAAATATAATAAAAGAAAGAAAGCAAAACATTCTCTTTCTGATCTGCTTTTATTGCTCCTCCATGAAGGAGACTGATATTCAGACTACAAAGGATAGAACGCAAATCTTGGTAGGGGAGATTGAAAGAGAGTGTGTAGCATCTTTAAAATGTGTTCAAGTCCAGATGCATTACATCTAAGACAATTAAAACAATTTGCAGCTGTTATTGCAGCTGCTCCTGTCCTGGGAAAAAAAAAAAAAATCAGAGGGAATGGGAAAATTGCCAGAAGATCAGAGCTAAGCAAATGCCTTAGATTTCTAAAAGGGGGATTTCGTAATCTAAAGCCAGATGACTTTGACTTTCAAGCCCAGCAACACTCTTAACTCAGTTATTTGTATATGCTTGGTAGAGAAAGAAACAATCACCAGAGAACAGCATAAGTGCACCAGAAATAATTCATGATGAATTATTTGGAAATGGAAAGAATATTATAGGCAAATTTCATTCAAATACCAGTTAGGATTGATTTCAAAAAATAAACACATCAAATCCTGGCTATGTGCTGTTTACCAACACAGGCTTTGGGGATAAAATGCCCAATAAGAAACAGTAATTTCATTTAGGGGGGATGTAAGTCCAGGGGGAGAAATAGAACATCAAGTCACTTTTTATGGGGTTCAACATGGGTGTAATGGGAAAAAGCTGAAAGGAAACTCTGAGATGGGGGGAGAAACAATCCAGGCAGATGAAAGGTACACGTCAGCAGAGAGTGAGTGGGTTAGGAAGCTGCAGGTAGCGCAGGAAGACTGAAGCACAGAATTCAAAGTGGAGAGTGAGGCATGAGGAGAGGAAGGTGGGAGAAGCCGGCGAAAGTCACATCTAAAAGCCTGTGAAGGAGTTGGACTTTACGCTGAGAGTCATGGAGAACCTGAAGTATTCTGAAGCATTCTAAGTCACAAAATGCACATCGATTCCACCAAGTCATCTGACAGTCTCTTATGATATTATTGTGATGAAGAACTATGAACTGAGTAGCAATGAAGTAGGTCAATTTGTAACTATTTGGAAAATTGTCCCATAAAATGTCAATGCATAAAAATGTGAGCAAGTAGAAAGAGCTCTGTTGGCATTTTTCTGGGCCCTTTTGCTTGATTCTGTGTTCTTCAATGTATTTATCAAGAACTGGGGCAGTCTTTTTACAGACCACAAAAAGCTGGGAGGAAAGCAAATGCAATATTGTTCGGCATTATCAAGATTCAGAAAGCTCTCGACAGGCTGGGATGAAGGGCCTAAGCCAGCAAAATGAAATTTTAACCTGCACTCATGTTTCAAAAACAATCTATTATATGAGAATAAAAGGGACAATCTCCACTTAATAGCAACTCATATGAAATTATAAATTCAAAGGTCAAAGAACTGTTATGTTAGAGAGTTGCATGTCCCCCTTACCAGGAGGGAACAAAACAGACTGGGGTGGTAATATCAGTGTGTTTGGTTCAAGGTGGCAATGGCTCCACTGAACACCACAGGCTCATATTTGGAGAAATGTTTCTACTTCTAAGTTCAGAGATCCAAAGTCAAAGTATTTGAAGACCTAGGATTTTTATAATACTTTAAAAAATGCTACAAGGTATAACTGAAAAAGGATAGGGGCCTTTAATTTTGAAAAGAATGACCCCCGGGGATTGAAATAGGACTACTGAGTGAAAGCGTAATAGAAGAAAGAATGTTTTAGAAAAAAATAATTGTGGAGGTTGGGGACATTGACTAAAGAGTGCTAGATGACAGTGAATTTAGAATTTGCGACTAGAATGCAGTTTGTGATCTTCCTACCACCATCTCTCAGAAATGTTCACTAAAGATGAGCTTGTCTAATGCTGACCCAAGATGCAGGAGATGTTCATCCGATTTGTAGGGGATATTATACATGGAATCTTTATATTGGAAGAGAGATCCAGCTTTTCCTACTCTGAGATTCTATTACCAAATTCATCATAACCACACCTACCTCTATGTCACTGAAGGACGAAAGGAGAATGACTTTACTCCTCTCCAATTTTGCCACTTCAGATTCATCCTGGGCTGTAGCAGCCTGTGTGATAAGATATGTGGCAACCTATATAATAGGATATGTAGCAGCTTATGTAACAACCTATGTAGCAACCTATGCAGCAAGATGTAGAGGAACCTGGACAGCAGGCTTGCAGAGACGAAGTGGCTCTTACTGGACCTTAATGATCAGACTTTGGCAGCTGGAAATTGATCAGCTGTGGAATTCCAGTGAGGGAGGCGGGGCTTGGGGAGGGGCGTATGTTCTCAATAAATAGCAGTGTGGAGGTTGCTTGGGGTCTTTTCCACAACACTATGGGAAGGCCCACCTCCTGCGAGCTTTGAGCTTGCAATCCATTGTCCAGCCTGCTTCCTTGGTGATAGCACCGACACTGGGTTTCTTCAATTCAGAATTTATCCTAGAATTACAAGAATTGATTCCTCCTATTATTGGCCATTCTTTTAAAGGGTCCTAAACATCTCTTCATCACTTTTTATGTTTTCTTACAACTACTGGTACCTTCATTATGATAGACGTTGTAGCATAAATGACCAAAGCTTTTTGGATGAGGGTCTCCTAAAGAATTCTGACACAGGACCCAGTAGTTCTTTTTTGTTCATCTTCTTAGTCTCAAACCATGAATAGCCTTCTCTTCCTATGACCATCACTGTACCATAAACATTCCAAGAAACAAGTCTAAAGTGGCTCTCCCCTCACCTCTGACCTCTTACATGCAGGGAAAGTTCAGTCACTGGTGATTTTCATACATTTGCTGTGGCCAGCCCTTTTCTCCAACCCCAGTCTCCCTACTCCAAACCATACCTGTGTCACCTCTACAGCCTCTGACCTCCAGAGTCTTCCTTGTTTGAGAAATTTCACTTTTGGCTCTGAGGACAACCTTCTCATGTCTATGACCTTGGAGTTCCCTTGTGCTACAGAGAATCTTCAACCACTCGCCCCTTGTCCTCCTCCTTCTGTTTCCTTGCTTGCTCTCCATGTTTTGCTAAGAAAGTTTACTGTATCTAGTCTACCCATAACTGTGTTCACTCAAATGGCAGCGTTTTTAACACTTCGGCCCAAAATCCATCCCAATGCAGAGCCCAGCAGACTTTGCTTTCCATCATTACAACACTGTTAAACTCTTCTTTCTCCTTGAAATCTTTATGTACATCTCCCCTGACACACACACATGTAATACTGCAACTTCATTGAAGAAATACTGCTTTCTTTAAAATGGAACTAGAAGGCTGAGTGTGGTGGCTCACGCCTATAAATCCTAGCACTCTGGGAGGTTGAGGCTGGTGGATTGCCTGAGTTCACAGGTTTGAGACCAGCCTGAGCCCGAGCAAGACCCCCCCTCCCTATCTCTAAAAATAACTGGCCATTATGTCAGATGCCTGTAGTCTCAGCTACTTGGGAGGCTAAGGCAAGAGATTTGCTTAAGCCAAAGAGTTTAAGGTTGCTGTGAGCTGTGATGCCACGGCACTCTACCAGGGGGCAACAAAGTGAGACTCTGTCTCAAAAAAATAAATAAATAAATGGAAATAGAGTATGTTCTTTCTCTTTGTTCTTTTCCTGCTTAGTCCTCAATCCATGGCAGTCTGGGTTTCTGCCATGACTGTTCCACTGAAGTGGCTCCCACGGTGGTCAGTAACTTCCTCCTGGTTGACAAGTACAATGGACACGTTCCAGTGCAATTATTACTTTATCTCCCTGCAGCATTTGTCATTGTTGACTGCCCCCTTTCCCTTTGAAATTCTCTTCTGCCTTAAGCTGCAAGATTTTACTCATGACTGACTGATTCTTCTTTTTGAGTTTCCTTGTCTCTCTCTACCAGCTATTTAAAAATTGATCTTTATCAAGATTTGACTCTCAGAGCTTTACTTATCTCACTCCTCAAGCCCTCCCTTGAGTAATCTCATCCACACACAAACTTCAACCAGCATGTACAGATGATGGCACCCGACCTGTAAGCTCACATCTGTGCTTGCCTATGCTATCATGCTTGTAACTTCAAACTGCCCAAAACTCACTTCATCAGTTTCCCTGTCCTCACCCCCTCAGAAAAATCAAGGGGAAAAATATTTTTATTAACCTAAGTTATCTTCTGTTTTAACTTGGCTTCACCTTTCTACCCTCACTTTGAATCTGACAATGACTGAGATGCAAAATAAGGCACTATTAGGTAAATATCTTTAGCCATTCTCTAAACGTAACCAAAAAACAGACCCCAGTTTTTTTAGATTCTATTATTTTAAAAATTAAATTAGACAGGAAGCTATAATCATGTGCACTTGCCAATCTATAATTCTACTTTTTCAAGCAAAAATTCAGACTCTAGATGAGAACAGATGCACAAAACTCTGGAAATTCCGATGCTCTGTAATAGAAAGGGATTTTGTGAACAAGGTTTGCACTCTGAAGCTCACTGAATTCTCCCTTGTATCTTGACAGTTTACATGACAAAATAATATAAGCGTCTCTGTTTCAAGAAAAAAGAATCTTTAAAATTGTCCTATTGCTTTTTCTGTAAACACAGGTGAATTTGTTGTTCGAGGCACTCTTCTTCCTTTGATGAGTGAGGCTAAAAGTCTTCACTTACAAGGTCAGAATCTCTTCTCTGCTGTGAAGCCTCCGATGCAGGCTGCCATCACCAAAATGAAGTCATAAAACAGAAATCCCAAACCAGGACTCCACAGGCCAAAGGATCACACACCTCAGCATATGTACAGGGTACAAACCTATTATTTCACACCTGGTGCTATGTCAGTGGAGATTCTGAAAGCACAGAATTAAACAGTTATTTTGACAAAGCAATATTATTTTTTGGCATTCAGTAAACTTGCTTGAAATTCTAACAACTTCCTTATATAGAATATCCACCCACCTGATATTTTTTTCTTTATGTGAAATCTTATAACATGAAATCTGTAATTACATTTCCTATTTTCATTTTTTTTTGCAGGAACACTGCTGGCTTCTACTGTATAAGAACTACAGTGCATCTATCTCCATTAGCATTGTCACACGGGTTTTATAAAATCATATTACAAAATGTGGGTCAGTGATCACTGAGTCATGTAATTTATCAAGACAATACCCAGATGCACTGTTTGACATTCGTTTTGCAGGGATGCAATCTACTGGTATAAACAACTCTGCAATGCCTACCATTCTTCAGAAGCAAAGGCCATTTACGACTGGGGGGAAAAATCAATATCCTGAGTTCCACTCACTATCAAATATTTAATGTCCCAATGTTTTATAAGATAATATATCAGTGAAAGCTGACAGGACCCTTTCATTCGATAATACATCATCTCTTCAGCGTGACCCTCTAATCCTGTCTCCAAATTCAGACTTTTAAAGCCAAAAAGAACTTTGTCTCTTTTCTCAGCCCTCTGATTTTACTAAGAGGACTCTGAAGTACATAGTACAGGTATAATATTGACGTGTGAGCAGTTGGTGATAAAAATCTAGATCTAAAATTTCCCTGGTCACACATGCAATAAATACCAAGTTCAGCTCTTTTCAAATTTTGCTTATTTCATTATGTTTCTCTATTTCCTTCAATACATTTTTAGGGTAGAACTAATTTTCTAATGCCTAATTTACAGTTAATTAAATCATCATTTTTTAGTACCTGCTCTATACTAAAATAGATACCAGAAATAATAGAGGTGCTTCTCCCTCTACCTGCCACCAAAGCACTGCCTTCAAGAGCTGCAGGAGATAAGATAGAAATCCTTCCCCACCACCTCTCAGACACTTTCTTCTCGGTCTCACCCACTCTTCCTCTGATGCCCCTAAAAATTTGCTTCTCTCTATGCCCATTTTTTTCTTATACACCACCCAGTCTTCCTCATGATTCTCTCCGTCATAGAATCTCAGCTATGAACTACGCCAGAGTTGGCATCACCTGAGTCCTGGTGTCCGCTGCGTCTCCACTGTGTGGCCCACAGATTCCTTAATCTCAGTCCATCCAGAAGTGACATTTCACCTATGACCCCTTATTGGCATCTGTAGTGGAAGTAACAGTCATAACACCATGATGCAAGTGCCCTATTTTATTTGTGAAAGTGTCTGTCTCTCCTACTACGGTATAAATGCCTCGGAGGTAGGGTCCATGGCTTTTCACCTGGGTAGCCTCAGAACTCACCACTTTTCCTGGGGTCTAGTGGATATATAATAAATATAATTAATTGAGTAAATAAAACTATTGCCTTTGTGTCACCCAAACCAAAATCCTGAGCAATCTTAGAAGACACCTTCTGTATCCAATTACCTAATAAGTTGTATACATTTTATTCGCTGAAATCTCCCTCAAAACCACAACTTCCTCCTTGGCAAAACACTGCCCTGGTTTAAAGTTGAATTATTTCTCTCCGAGACTATTGTCGTGTACCCTACATATTCTTGCTCCTTCCATTATAGCCCTTCCCCACTCAATCTTGCCTAGAGAATGTTACTGAAACTCAGTCCATAATCTATTTCTTCTTTGCCTAAAATCTTTCTGGGCCCCATTGCCCAGGGGGAGGAGTGTAATGCACAACACCTGTTGTGATCTTGCTCATTTATCTCTTGCTCTTTTCCAGCCTTTTTTTTTTTTTTTTCCTTTAAGACAGAGTCTCACTCTGTTGTCCAGGCCAAAATGCCATAACACAGTAACCTCAAACTCCTGGGCTCAAGGGATCCTCCTGCCTCAGCCTCCCAAGTAGCTGGGACTACAGGCTCCTGCCATGATGCCCTGCTATTTTTTCTATTTTTAGTAAAGACAGGGTCTTGCTCTTGCTCAGGCTGGTCTCAAACTCTTGAGCTCAAGCAATCTACCCACCTTGGCCTCCCAGAGTGCTAGGATTACAGGCCATTACAGGATTACAGCCACCATGCCCTGCCTCTATTCCAGCCTTATAATTCCTGTTCCATCCACACTTAACTTCTTACATTTCCCTTTGTATATTCTGCTCTCTTGCCCAGAATGATCTTATCCCAGCTTCTCCTGACAAACTTCTACTTCAGTTTTCATCTAAAAGTTTATCTTTTGATTTCCCCCAAGCAAATTTCAAAGCTCCTTCTTGAGAGTCCCAACCATGCCTTATATGTATTTCCGTTATGGCAGTTGTGACATGAAATTCCTGTGTGGACAGCTTTCTTCCTTGTGGATGATAAGTTACTTGAGGCTAGGGACTAAGTCTTTCCTACTGTGTATTCTCAATGCTGAAGCATAGAATGTGTTGAGTAAATAATGTTATCGTGTAACAATACTCACAGCCTACACAGAGACTCAAAGTCTTTAAATTTCCCCATGTATGTTTTATTTATTTTTTTCCAAGGCTCTGCAACTTTCAATCCCATGTATGTTTTAAATCAAGACTTGACTTTATGTGTTTTGTCCACTTTCGTGTTACTAAAAGCAATTTATGCCTCAAAGATATATAGTAGGCTGAAGATATGTAGTGGGCAGAGGAAATGGTCAAATGACAAGGCCATGATACAAGCACACGTTCAGTTCTAGCTCTTCATTTGGAGAAGGGTGAGAGGTGGAGAGAAATAGAATGAAAGAAAACAGAAGAGTGGGAAAGAGGCATATCTGAGTTGGTGCCAACAGAATCCGCTCCTCCTCATCTCCCCCATGGGGACCCTCATCATTTGAATGGTCTCTCTGATGTCCTCTAACTACAACTGTCACAAATAGACAAAATCTATGGATAATCTTCAGAACTTCTTTTTAGCAAACAGTTTCAATGTTCTGTTGTCCAAGTTACAAGTGATGGCTAGTAGGGAGCCTAACAGAACCCTTATAACTTGGTCTGTGCTGCACGTCCCTGACCCACCACCTTCCAGCATGCCTTCCAGCCAGCAGTAAACTTGGCTCTCAACCTGCAGGCCTTTCCAAGCCTCTTACTAAGATATGGATGCCTCCAGATGCACCTGAGCTTGTGTTCCTTCCTCAGGAACATCACTGCTCCCCTCCTGAGAGTATCCTGCTCAGCCACACCTGCCATATAGCTCTGCTCAGCACTCTTTGTTGCTAAGGCATCAGCTTGGAGTATCGTTCTGACACACAAACTCCACAAACCCAAACACAAGGTCAATGTATCTGAACGCTTCTTTAAAAAGCACCTTAGCCTAACAAATGGAGAGATGCGCCCAAAGATAAGTGAGCTACAATTCACCAAAACCCCCAAAACAGAAATGCCAGAATCTGCCTCAGTTGTTAATGTCTGAAACTATGTGGCAATGTGTGCAGCCGAAAGCCAGAAGAGATAAAAATCAATATAATTTCCTGTGATGGTTCTTGGAACAGTCAGGGAAGTAAAGAATCCTCAGTATGGATCTAGGTGCGTCAGATCTTTGCACCTTCTTGCAGACACATGATAATAAAGACAAAATCATGAAATGAAAGTAATATGCTTGAAGATTAGGGTGTTTGGCCAGGGCTGGGTTTGAACCCACCACCTCTGGCATATGGGGCCGGTGCCCTACCCTTTGAGCCACAGGTGCCATTCACAAGATTAGGGTGTTTGGTTTGTTTGGTTTTGAGATAGAGTCTTACTTTGTCACCCTCATTAGAATGCTGTAGCATCACAGTTTAGAGCAACCTCACATTCTTGGGTTCAAGCAATCCACTTGCCTCAGCCTCCCAAGTAGCTGGGACTATAGGTGCCTGCCACAGTGCCCAGCTATTTGGGGGTCTCAATCTTGCTCAGGCTGATCTCAAACTCCTGAGCTCAGTCAATCCCCCTGCCTCAGATTCCCAGAGTGCTAGTATTACAAGTGTGAGCCATCATGCCCAGCCCTGAAGACTGGTTTTGAGGAATAAAGCTAAAGCGCTTTCACATCATTCAACAAGCATATGCAAAGTGCCGTTGGTATGTTGCTGCACCCAGACTCACATTAAGCACAGAGCTGGGCCCTGGTGAACAAGCAGCTTTGGTAGCAAAGACAGATAACAAAACAAGCAAAAAGAGAAAGGGAAAAATTATGATAGAAAACATATGAGTGCTGTGGCATCAGGGCGCCTAAACTAAGTATAAAAGATCTTTCTGAAAAAGTGATAAGATCCAGAGAATTTTAACTAAAGCTTCCTGTGGAGAGCTACATTTTGAAGTTTTAGTATGAATGGCTGGACAAATTTATGCCTTCAACATAATAGTTTTCAGAGACAAAAAAAAAAAAAATTGCAACCAGAGTCCACGCAGTTTTTGGGGAAAGAGAGTCAGTCTCCACCCAGTCAATGTTAAAACTGTACAGTAACCCTCTTTCCCACACTCACTCAGGGGCCCCCCAGCCATCCTCTGGCACCCCCCAGGAGGTTCTCAATCTCTCTGTCTTCTCTCTCTCACACATACACACACACAAGTTACAATTAGTCACTGCCATACAATGATGGGGGACACTAGTCATAAGCATGCTGCCAAAAGAGATGCCCTCCACAACTGTGGGCTACTTCAACTACCCCTCTCTGTCTCCCTGCCTCAGATAACAGTCAGCGCCTTCTAGGGATAAACGGACAGAAAACTGGGGGTGCCGGCCTTGCTTTGGGAGCTGCTGCTGCCCAGGGGAAGCTGAGTCCCAATACCAAAGTAGAAGACATCCAGCTGGGGCCCCTCCTGCTCACATTTTCATGCACACCCCACCCTATGCATTAGTTTCACTGGTCTGCACAGAGGACCTGGATTCCAGGACAGGTTGGATGAGTTCATATGGAACTTGAAGGCTAAACCCTCCTAGGTATCACGCTATCACTTTTTCTCATATTAGTAGAAGCAAAATACTAAGTTGTGTATAGTAGATAAGGTTATAATAGGAAAAATTTCTTCCTGGAAATTACTGTTGTTTCATGGACCCTATCAGTCAGAGTGGAAAATCAGGGATAAAATTCACTGAATAGGAGAAGGCCCAAATTACAAAGATTAGTAGATAGAAAATTATTTAAATTTGAAAGCACACAGGTCAGGGGGACATCATCCAAAAGACATAAACTAGGGAGAAGCTGGGGCAGAACTGTGGAAAATGTTTCATTCTTGTGACCACAAAATGAAGGTCAGTATTACTGTTCCAGTCTGATCAAGTAAAGAAGCAGCTCCAGTACAGCCTGGACAACCTCTGAGCCACTAAAGGTCACCTCAGAAAGCAGAATCCTGCCCCAGGTGCTGGTGAAATGATCAGAATAAAAACAATATAAACTTTTTTTTATTAAATCATACCTGTGTACATTAATGCAGTCATGGGGTAGAGTGTGCTGGTTTTATATACAATTTGAAATATTTTCACCAAACTGGTTAACATAGCCTCCCTGGCATTTTCTTAGTTATTGTGTTAAGACATTTATATTCTGCATTTAGAAAGATTCACATGTACCCTTGTAAGATGGACCATAGGTGTTGTCCCACCAATCACCCTCCCACCACCCATCCTCTCCTCTCCCCTCCCTCTCCTCTGTCCCCATATTCTTGGGCTATAATTGGGCGATAGCTTTCGTATGAAAGGTATAAACTAGTTTCATAGTAGGGCTGAATACATGGATACTTTTTCTTCCATTCTTGAGATACTTTGCTAAGAAGAATATGTTCCAGCCCCATCCATGTAAACATGAAGGAGGTAAAGTCTCCATCTTTCTTTAAGGCTGCATAATATTCCATGGTGTACATATAACACAATTTATTGATCCATTCATGGGTCAATGGGCACTTGGGATTCTTCCATGACCTAGAAATTATGAATTGGGCTTCAATAAACATTCTGGTACAAATATCTTTGTTGTAATGTGATTTTTGGTCTTCTGGATATATACCTAGTAGAGGAATTGCAGGATCAAATGGCAGGTCAATTTTTAGTTATCTAAGTGTTCTCCAAACATCTTTCCAAAAGGGACATAGTTTGCATTCCCATCAGCAGTGTAGAAGTGTTCCCCTTTCTCCACATTCACACCAGCATCTCTGGTTTGGGGATTTTGTGATGTGGGTTAATCTTACTAGAATTAGATGCTATCTCAAAGTAGTTTTGATTTGCATTTCTCTGATGATTAATGATAATGAGCATTTTTTCATATGTCTGTAGGCCATGCATCTGTCTTCTTCAGAGAAGTTTCTCTTCAAGTCCCTTGCCCACTCTGAGATGGGATCACTTGTTCTTTTCTTGCTAATACACTTTAGTTCTCTGTGGATTCTGGTTATAAAACCTTTGTCAGAGACATAACCTGCAAATATTTTCTCCCATTCTGAAGGCTGTCTGCTTACTTTACTTACTGTGTTCTTGGCTGTACAGAAGCTTTTTAGTTTGATCAGGTCCCAGTAGTGTATTTTTGATGTTGCTTAAACTGCCTGAGGGGTTCTCCTTATAAAATCTTCACCCAGGCCGATTTCTTCAAGTGTTTTCCCTACACTTTCTTCTAATACTTTTATAGTTTCATGTCTTAAATTTAAATATTTAATCCAGTGAGAATCTATCTTAGTTAATGGTGAAAGTTGTGGGTCCAGTTTCAGTCTTCTACAGGTCACCAGCCAGTTAGCCCAGCAATATTTGTTAAATAGGGAATCTATTCCCCCACTCAATGTTTTTAATTGGCTTGTCAAAAATCAGATAATGGTAAGTAGCTGGGTTCATCTCTTGGTTCTCTATTCTGTTCCATACATCTACCTCTCTGTTTCTGTGCCAGTACCATGCTGTTTTGATCACAATCGATTTATAGTGTAGTCTGAGGTCTGGTAGCGTGATTCCTCCTGCTTTGTTTTTATTTCTGAGAAACATCTTGGCTATTCGAGGTTTTTTCTGATTCCATATAAAACAAAGTATTTTTTTTTTTGAGATCTTTAAAGTATGACAGTGGGGTTTTAATAGGGATTGCATTAAAATTATATATTGCTTTAGGTAGTATGGACATTTTAACAATGTTGATTCTTCTCAGCCATGAGCATGGTATATTTTTCCATTTGTTAACATTTTCAGCTATTTATTTTCTTAGAATTTCATAGTTCTCTTTATAGAG
>NW_003852399.1:32576877-32604786 GCF_000181295.1 Otolemur garnettii | reverse complement strand
ATTAGAGATTTTATTCTTTTTTTCCTGGTTAGGTTGGCCAAAGGTTTATCTATTTTATTGACCTTTTCAAAAAACCAACTTTTTGATTTATTGATTTGTTGTATAATCCTTTTGTTTTCAATTTCATTTAATTCTGCTCTAATTTTGGTTATTTCTTTTCTTCTGCTGGATTTGGGATTGGAATGTTCTTTCTTTTCCAGTTGTTTGAGAAGTCCCATTAAGTTGTTAATTGCCTCTCTTTCTGTTCTCTTGAGGAAGGCTTGCAGTGCTATAAATTTCCCTCTTAGGACTGCCTTAGCAGTATCCCAGAGGTTCTGATAATTCGTGTCTTCATTATTGTTTTGTTCCAAAAATTTGGTAATTTCCTTCTTAATCTCGTCTCTGACCCACCTATCATTCAGCATAAGGTTATTTAGCTTCCATGTTTTTGTATGAGTCTGCAGATTCCAGTTGTTACTGAGTTCAACTTTTATTCCATGATGGTCCAAGAAGATGCAAGGAATAATTTCTATTCTTTCAAATTTGCTGAGGTTAGACTTCTGACCTAACATGTCACAAGTGGAGTATATTCTGTGGGCTGATGAGAAAAATGTGTATTCAGTTTTGTTAGGATGAAATGTTCTGTAGATGTCTGTTAAATCTGAATGTTGGATGGTTAAGTTTAAATCTAAAATTTCTTTACTCAGCTTCTTATTGGAGGATCTATCCAACACTGACAAAGGAGTGTTGAAGTCTCTGACTATGATGGTACTGGAAGAAATCAAGTTGCTCATGCCTGTTAGAATGTGTCTTATAAATTGAGGTGCATTCTGTTTGGGTGCATAAATATTAATAATTGAAATCTCATCATATTGAGTATTACCCTTAACAAATATAAAGTGACCATTCTTGTCCTTGCTTACTTTTGTTGGTTTAAAGCCTCTTGTGTCTGCGAATAAAATTACAACACCTGCTTTTTTCTGCTTCCCATTTGCCTGGAATGTAGATGACCATCCCTTCACCCTGAGTCTATATTTATCTTTTAAGGTAAGATGAGATTCTTGTATGCAGCAGATTTCTGGCCTGAGTTTTTGTATCCAGTCAGCCAACCTGTGCCTCTTTAGAGGACAATTTAAGCCACTCACATTAATTGAGAATATTGTTAAGCCTAGTAAAATTTTGGTTATCGAGTTGTTCAAAACTCCAGTGAACAGTTTTAATCCTTTCGCCACTATGGAAGTTGGAATTTGATCAAAAGTTTCTGAATGAGTTTACTTTTGTGGTAGAGGATTACACAGGTCATTCATTATGGAGGATAGGTCTGAGAATTTCCTGGAGAGCTGGTTTAGTTGAGGCAAATTTCTTCAACATGTGAATGTCGTTAAAGTATTTCTGCATCATAAATGAAACTCAATTTGGCTGGATACAGGATCCTGGGTTGAAAATTGTTTTGTTTTAGGAGATTCAAAGTCAATGACCACCCTCTTCTAGCCTGAAAGGTTTCAGCAGAGAGATCTGCAGTCATTCTAATATTCTTCCCCTTGTAGGGTATGGTTTTCTTACATCTGGCTGCTTTCAGAATTTTCTCTTTCATATTTACTTTAGTGAAGTTAATTATGATGTGCCTGGGGGATGTCTTATTTGGGTTGAGTCATGCTGGGGTTCTGAAACTGTCTGCTATCTGAATTTCAGAATCTCTTGGCATATCTGGAAAGTTCTCTTGCATAATTTCATGAAGAAGAGCCTCTGTGTTTTGTGAAGCAACTTCGTCGACTTCAGGGATTCCTATAAGGGGAATATTAGTTTTCTTCGAATTATCCCAGAGCTCTCTGAGAGAGTGATCCATTTTTGCTCGCCATTTCTCTTCCTCTTTGAGAGTTTGGGTGCATTCAAAAGCTTTATCTTCAGTGTCAGAGATCCTTTCTTCTGCCTGCTCCATTCTGTTAGTGAGGGATTCTACAATTTTTTTCCAGATCTTTGAGGGCTGCAAACTCTTGCCTCAATGTGTCCAAGACTTTGGTCATTTTATCTTTGAAATCATTGAATTCTTGAGACATCTTTTGAATAATTTGAAATTCTCATTTCCTCCTTTCCTCCATTCTGTTGATCTTATTTGCTATCCAGATTCTGAACTCGATTTCTGACATCTCAGCCTTCTGTTTATGGATGGGGTCCTCAGTTACATCTGCCATGTCCTTCCTTGGGGGGGGGGGGTTTATCTACTCTGGTTATTCATATTACTGGAATTTCTCTACTGATTCCCACTCATTCCACCCCATGCTTAATTTATACTGTTTGGCTTTTCTCCTAGAGCTTTGCCAAGGGCCTGTACAGTGCTACAACCTGAGAAACTGGGGGCCTCCTTGGTTTGGTGGGGCTAAGTTGCTCTGTCTTGTTTTTAGCTGGTCTCCATTCTACCCTAGTAAATCAGTTACTCTGGGTTGAAGTCTCATCTGTGGAGAAATACCAGCAATTAAGTCACCCTGCCCCCCACAGACAACAATTGGAAAATGAAAATCACACCTTCCCACAACCACACACCCAGGGTAGCACTTTGGATAGTCCTTGGGTGATTGGCCCAGATCAAGAAGTCCAAATCAATTGTCCCAATCAGCACTGGTCTCAGGTGTGGAAGTTCAAAAGGTCTCTGACAACTAGATAGCAGGGGTCTGCTGGCAGCTCAGGTATGACTGGCCCCAGTGCTCTGTGAGATCAGAAGGACCAACCCAGCAAGTAAATTAGTCTGGGAAGGTTGATGCCTCCTTCCCCACCATGCATCTCTGTCACACCCAGTCACTGGTAACCCCCATGGGGCTGGGGCTGTGACCCAGTTCACCCCAATGAGCAGATGCCCCAGGGGTTTAGGCCTGCCTGAGTCAGAGAGAGATCTATGTCTCCTCAGCCAGGTCTCTGTTCTCAGCCACTATCCGGCAGGGGGAGGTGAGGCCTAACAACCTCAGGTGCTTAATGGAGGCAGGGCGGTTCACTCAGTTCCAGCCCTGCCCCTGATTGATGTTGCTAGCAGAACAGCACAACTTCTCAGAGTTTGTTACTGTCCTGGTTATTAGATGCTGCTTAAGGTGACAGAAACCATGACTAAGTTCCGGACAGTGGCAAGCAGTTGAAGCTCACACTGAGCTGTCAGTTCCTGCCTCTGCCTGCCCGCCTTTGTCTCAGCTATGATCCCCTGGGGGTCAGGTGTGTCTCAGCCTCAGTAAAGCAGACCTCTGGCTCAGCTCCTCCCTGGAAGTCTGATGGCTTTGCGCACGCATATTCTAGTCCCCACGCTCCTTTACTCATGTCCCAGATCTGTCTGCCAGTAGCTGCCACCAGAGAAGGTGCCTAGCTTCCTCTTGTTGTGCAGAGAGACAGGGCATATCTGTCTAGGATAGTTACCCCAGGGGCATGAGCCTTATTGTTCCCACTGCTGCTGTTGTTCTACGCCTGGGGGCACCGCCACTGCTCCTGTATGGTTCCCCCTCAGCTGACCATCCTCTTCTTACTCCTGTGCCACAGAATCAGCACAGCTGAGCAAGGGCCCTTCCCCTGTCCACACCTCTCAAGAAAACGCCCAAGAATCTGGACTCCATGGGGGATAGGCTTCCAGACCTTGGGGTGAGAGTGAAGGGGAGTGCTGGGAGTTCAGAGTTGCAGGTAGAGAATATATATAGTTATATACAGTTTTATACAGTTTTATGCCTGGCAGGAGAGTGCCATGGCACCCTAGTATGGGTAGGAGGTCCAGTTTTTAGAGGGTCTCTCCCATGGGATGGAATGGGAGGATGTTTGATCTCTGCTCGCTTGTTTGTATGCAGTTTACTGCAAGCTCTTCTCATGGGGGAGGAGACTCCTGTCCACTTGGTGATGGATTCAGTACCTTTTGTTTGTATCTTTGGTGTCGCAGCTCGCCTCAGCAGGGTTGATATGCTTCTTCAACCTTCTCTCTTGGCTCAGCTCCAAACCATCAGCTTACTTGCTAAACTTCTGTCTTTTAACTCTCCTGGATGGGAGCCTCTGTGGAAAGCTGGCTGCAATCCACCATCTTACCTTCACCTCTAAACATTTGAAAAAACCAGCAATTATAGCCAAAGCAACATGGATTTGGGGTTTCTCCATCTTAAGGGAAGGTCTGAGGAGAAACTTTGAAGGAATTTTATGATAAACAAAACATGAGAATAATAAGGAAAAGAATTTGAATTCCATATTCCAGAGCTTCTGAGCTAAGAAAGTGTAGATTATAAATAATATAATTTCACGTGCGTGAATTTCTGCCTACTGTCCTACCAATAGTATTGCTGCTAGGAAAGAGTCTTGAAAGAGGGAAGAGTGACAGAAAACTCATTTTCCTGGTACCTTGTAAACCTTAGGTTAGGATGGCAGCAGTCATAGCAGTCAGCTACAGAATCAGCTCTCCCTGCTTCTTACATCAACAGCTACTATTATAAGGGCAGATTTCTTTTATTGAGAATTTATTAAGCGCCCATTTTCAGATGGAGGAAGTGAAGTTAAGCAGCTTGACTAAGACTACCCTAAACTTGACCAAGGCTGTAGGAGCAGCCTTGAGATCCAAGCCTGTGCCCACAAAGCTCATGTTCTCATGTTCTCATGTTCTCATGTTCTCACACTCACACTCATGTTTATACACACATTAACACGTTAATATATCCATTATTGTAGTTACCTAATTCTCTTATGTCTTAGAAGATCTAGACTGCTCATTATCAATGTCTAAAATAGGATCTCAAGGCTGTAGGAGCAGCCTTGAGATCCAAGCCTGTGCCCACAAAGCTCATGTTCTCATGTTCTCATGTTCTCATGTTCTCACACTCACACTCATGTTTATACACACATTAACACGTTAATATATCCATTATTGTAGTTACCTAATTCTCTTATGTCTTAGAAGATCTAGACTGCTCATTATCAATGTCTAAAATAAGACAATCCACTGTTTGGAGGAAATACAGTAGTAGAATTTCTTTTAGAAAATATCAGAACATCTTTTTTCATTCATTTTCAATCAAAAAATAAGAAATTTTTATCCCAATATTTAATATATGACTTAATGCCACTATTGTTTTGTCAATATTTAATATATAGATTGAGCTATGTGCATGAGTCAGGCTGGTTACTGGCACTTAAGTACAGTGTGTTTGCATCCTGGAGCAAAGAAAGGGTTCACTCACTTTAGTAGCTCACGGTGGAGCCACCACCTTATTCTGTGACTTTGATATATTGCATCATGCTGCAGTTCACTGTACCAATGTAGATACAGGTGATATTTTAACAATGAATTAAAAGTAAATGCTTAAGGAAAAAAAAAGTGCTTAAGAAAGAGCATTTTGAAAATGATTTTTCTAAATGTTTGCATAGTTAAGAGTATGTGGTTTCTGTTGTCATTGACATCATTTAAGTGTGTCTGTCAATCACCTTTCTGGTGTCAATTCAACTCTCTGTGACCCACCTCACTCCTGCCCTGTGGTGCTGCCATGTGGAGTGCATTGCTCCTGATCTCATCTCATGCAAGCAAACACAAGCTGGTAACTTCCTGGCTCCCTCCTGTGTGAGGTATCTCTTTCTTGTTCTCCACCCCAAGTTTTTCCTGTTGACTTAGAGGGTAAAAGGTTACAGGGGTCCCCTGAGTATCCACACAAATGAAACTCAATAGTGGGGTAAAGTTTTGAACAATGGAGGATAGGAGATAGAGAATATTTATTTTCCCAGAAGGATTGTCCTGAGAAGAAGTCATCTACAGCCTAGGAGACAGTGGCCAAATTCCTAGTATGTCCTCAACAGGCTCTCCCTCCTCTTGTCCCTCCCTCCTACACCCTAGAATTGTATACTTCCAAATAAAACTCAGGTTCTGCTTTCTGGGGAAATCAGGCTAAGGAGGAATTCCAGTGAGCATTCTAAAATCTGTCCCAAAGAAGAAAACAAAAGTACAAATGATATTCTAACCCATGTCAACACCCTCAAAATAACATATTACTTTGTTTTAACACCATCTATTAAAGTGTAAAACTGCACCCCTCTGCAAGGAATTTGCAGGAGCATCTAATCAAATCGGGAATTATGAAAATTTTAAACAATAAAAATTTCAAACCCCCTTGTATTAGATTGGTTGACTGACAAACACATATCATAATTAAGACTAGCTAATGATGTACTTCTCTCATAAGAATCAAGTATCTTTGTGGGGTATTTTTTTCAGCTAAGAACTTAGAAACAGATCTTTGAATAGCTGAATCATGCAGCGTAGGCTGTGGTTTGAAACAAAAAATAACAAAGCATATTCAACCACATTTATGAAAGCAAAAATTTTTCCATGGTTAATGAAACAGTTGTATTATTAAAACATTTTATCTTTAGCTCATTATTTTTGTTTTCTATTTTATGCCTATTTTATAATGTATACACTATTATTACATTAATTTATACATATGATGTTAAATCAATAAATAAACATACATTGAGATAAATACAAAATTATGTTATTAATGGGATGTGTGTATTCAAAAGATGTTTAGAGCCCATGACATGGACTGCCTGGATTAATCCTAACTCTATCCCTTACCACCTGTATGTCCTTGGGCATTTGTCATTTATAAAGTGGGAATGGTAATAATAGTCACCTTTAAAATTGCTGTGAGGGCTGTGCAATATATTCTCTACCTGTGGCAGAGGGTCATGAAGCAATGCACACAAAATATCAAATCCAGAATATTTTCAAAGGCCACAGCTGGCACCCCTGAGCCTTTCAGCTCAAGAAGTATTCAGGTTTGAAAGATTTTTAGAGATCTAGTCCAACCTATTTATTTTACAAATAAGGAAACTAAGGATCAGAGGGGCGCATTTGTTTCTCAAGGATAATACAGCTTATGAATGAAAGCCAGGGTTTGTCTGGAGATCTGTCAGGCAGAGGCCCAGCTCCCTAGCGCATCCCCTGAGTCTGCAGACACACAAAGGCCCTCAGCCAATAGACAGGGCTCTCACTCTGCTGCAGTCAAGGACTTCTCTGCCAGCACCTTTCCTTCTCTGAAGTCTGCAACTCACAAGTCGTGAGAAAAATGACATTAGTGCCTCCTCACAGTAATTTAGGGATGACAGCTCTGAAGAATTCCAGTGAGCATCCAAATATGGTACCAGCCCCAGCCAACTGCAATTCAAGTAGCTATTCTGTGAGTAGAATCAGAGCACATTTTCTTCCAACAGCATTATACTGAATGAGGCTATGGTAAATTTGCAACTGCCAGCACTCCCTAACTACTCTCTATCTGCTTTGTTTTTGCTCCAGAACAGTTATCAATAGCTAACATGGTATACACATTACTTATTTATCTTGTTTTTGATCATCTGCTCCTCTAGAGTTCAAGCTCCATGAAGACAGGGATTTCTGGCTGTTTTGTTGGCTGCTATATCCCAGCACATATATTTGTTGAGTGAATGAGTATGATCTTTTGAGTCATTCCTGCTACTTTTGCTGTTAACCTTTGGCTTCTATGAACATACAGAATTACTGATTTCCTATATTAAATTGTATGCATACCTCCTAGATACCCGGTCACCCAGAATTGGTTCCTCTAAAAATATTGACTTCTAATGATTTGATTAAAATGTGCCTTTGCAAAATAATATGTGAGTTACCACCTATTAATCCCACTAATGCCAATTTAAATATCATTTCCTTAGGAAAACCATACTAACCTCCAGACAAGTCACTTCCCATATTAATGACATCTATTGCACACTGTAATTTTCTTCTTGTTGGAATGAAATCATTATGCTGGTTACTTATTTGATGACTATCTTCCTTTCTAAACTATAAGTTCAATGAGAACAGGGACAATCCTGTCCATCACTGAATTCCCAAGATCTTACAGAACATAATAGGCACCAAAATAGGCACTCAACAGCACAGGCAAATGAATGAACAAGCAGAAATCTAATAAGTATTCCACTTTGAACAGATTTTGAAAAAAATAATTTAATAGTACATCATAGAAGCTATAAATTTGGCCTTTGAATTTACATAAGCAAACTCTAGGGATATAAGTAATTATTCTCTTAAATAAAGTTCTTAGCTTTTTTATCTAAAGCTGATAACACATAGTTACTTGTAGAAAAATATTTCTTCTATATTCCCCCAATCTAAATAGTACAGGCTTGATAAGTAAAACTTTGATCTCCCAGAAATTTTGCCTTTGACCCCAAGTGGATTTAACTGTCCAAGATCCTGGTTTTCTTCCATAATCTATATCTGGTTTTAAGATAAATTTTCCCAAATAAGCCATAAACATGATTTTGATGGTTGAAGACTATTTTCATTTTAGATGAATAAACCAGAGGTACTTTAGACTTTCAAAATTCATGACCTATGTACCTACACATACTTGCTTTCATTTCCAAGTTTCCATCACCATTAGCTCTCAGAGTGAAATAATGTCCTTTTTCTCCTTGCGTGTTTTTCCTGGATCCTAAGGGAATAAAATAGGAGTAAAATAAACTAAGCTGTTTTCATGTTAAAGAGATATATAGGAGCAAGGATCACCCCCCCACACACAAACATGCCCACAACTCCTGCCAAAATAATATTACGTTAATCTTGAAAATATCCTTAAAGCTTATGAATTCATAGACGATTAAAGATCGTGCTGGTGAGTACTTGGAGTGAGACAGCATAGAAAAAGAGAATGGTCCTATTTAGTCCAGGCAAGTCACAGACTTACTTGAGAGTTTGTAGAGACACAGTGGGATAATGTACTTGTAAAGGAGAAAAGTTGATGTCTCAATTTAATCTAACAATTATATGATTACCTCATACCATATACTAGGTTTGAGGGGGGAGGGGCAAGATGGCCAACAGGCGCCAGCCTCCAACAGAAGCTCCCGTCCAGAGGGAAGGATAATGTCTGGAAAATACCCAATAAAGTTGAATATTGGGAGCCCACCCAAGAGAGAAGAGTGATATCTGCAGGACACCTCTGCTGAGGCAAGTTGAGACTCCAAGAAAAGCAATCTACAGGTACATAATACATCCCAAAGGAAAAGTGTCTGTCACCTCCCCCAAGAAAGTTGTGTTTTTCTCTTTGTTTTCTCTTCATCTGCTCCTATAAGTTTTCTACAGGCAAGCGGTGAACTGAGGACCTATTATCTCACCCCATGTCTTTTCCTTTTTTTTTTTGAGACAGAGTCTCACTATGTCACCCCTGGTAGAGTGCTGTGGAATCACAGCTCACAGCAACCTCAAACTCTTGGGCTTAAGCAATTCTCTTGCCTTGGCCTCCCAAGTAGCTGGGACAGGCACCTGCCACAATGATCAGCTATTTTTTTTTTTTTTTTTAGAGACCGGGGCGGGAGGAGGGGGGAGGCTCGGTGCTGGTTTCATACACCAAGTAGGCCATGAGTAGGGTACCCGAAGCCGGCAGGTTTGAGCCCAGGCCAGGCCTGCTAAAAAATGACAACTGCAACCAAAAAATAGCCTGGTTTATGGCGGATGCCTGTAGTTCCAGCTACTTGGGAGGTTGATGCAAGAGAATCGCTTAAGCCCAAGAGTTTGAAGTTGCTGTCACACCACGGCACTCTACCAAGGGTGACAGTGAGACTGTGTCTCAAAAAAAAAGAGATGCGGTGGGGGGGGGGTCTCACCAGCCTTGTTCAGGCTGGTCTCAAACCTGTGAGCTCAGGCAATCCCCCGGCCTCAGCTTCCCAGAGTGCTAGGATTACAGGCATGAACCACTGTGCCCAGCCACACCCACTGGTCTTTATCAAATAATTCTTTTGGTTCCGAGTCTAAAAAGACTTTAAAAATCCACTAAGTCAGCAGCTCTCACACCTTAGCTTAGGTTCTAAGTCAGAAAATCCAGTGATTTGACAGACACTAAAGTTTAAGAACTGCTATTTGTTTCTTCAAGTGAAAATACCTAGAAGCAGCTAACCCCAGAAACCAGTGGGATATATTTTGAAGCTTCTGTGGGAATGAGACAGGATGGGGGAGTCCTTAACTGATTCTGCTAGATTTCAGGTTACAGAGACCTCACACATGAACAGTAGTGTATGCTGAGTATTGCCAGGTGTATGCTATCTGCTTGCACAGTAATAAAGCATAACAAACCAAAACTCTTTCGTGAAATTCAACAATAAATGTTTATTTCTCACCTGTCTAGGGTGGTTGGCTAGATGGCTGGAAGGCCTCTGCTTATCTAGGCTGGGATCACTCACAGGGGAGTGTTGGCTGGCTGTGGGCTAATGTCAGACAGCCTTAGCTAGGGTGCGTGGAGCCAGGCAGTTCTGACATGCGTCTTTAGCAACCAGTCAAGCTTGTTTCTACTACCAAGAGCAAAAAAATCCTAAGCATACATGCATTTTTTGTTTCTAATTGCATCATGTTTACTGAACTCCTATTGGCCAAAATAAGTCACATGACACAGGCCAGCATCAAAATAGATATACACTATAAAGTTAGGTAGTAAAGAATGTGGACACGGGGGAAAGGTAAAAAACTGGGGCAATTACCACACCAGATCCTTTTTTAGTACCATGCTAGGCAGTGTAGGAGGTTCAAAATTCATATAGTGACTTCAATTTTAAATGTCTAAAAGAAATTTTTTTTTCAAAATGTGACCATATCCCTAACCCCATATCCTTAAATCAGTTTAGTGGATTGTGATAAGCATTTTTTAATGGGATGGGGTTAGAATAGAATAGGAGAGAATAGAATAGAATAGAAATCAGAGTTCATCACTGATGATAAGCTAAATATTGATTAATAAAACCTTTGACTGGAATGTATGTACCCGCACAAATGTAGGAACAAATAAAAAATATATTTGTAGATTTCAGATAGAAATTCGAAAGCCACTCTTAAAACTTACTGATCTAAGGTAAAATTCTGATTTTTGCACCCTCATTGATGATTCCCACTAATGAATGAATGATGAGCTCTTCAGCTAAAGAGTGAAACGTGGATCTTCGCTAAGTAGTGTTCAGTGAGGAAGGAGGCAAATTGTGAAGCAGTGAACGTTCACCTTGCTGGTGTCAGTCATGGACTCCAATCTCAAAGGTTACAGATTATCATAGCAGCATAATCTAAATGCATAATCTAAAACTTCTGGGACATTCCTAATATTAACATGCTATAATCAGGTGATTATTGAATGACACAGCCTGAAAACAGCATTCAGATAAAATTACTCCCAAATACATATTGATAATGTACCTGGAAGCAATTTTTTTTGAACTTATGCTTTGCAGCAAGGACTTTTTTCTTTTTTTTCTTTAGGCAGATTCTCATTTTGTTGCCCTGGGTAGAGTGCCATGGCTTCATAGCTCAAAGCAACTTCAAACTCTCAAACGATTGTCTTGCCTCAGCCTCCCAAGTAGCTGAGACTACAGGTACATGCCACAACACCTGGCTAGTTTTTTTCTATTTTTAGTAGAGACAGGGTCTCACTCTTGCTCAGGGTGGTCTCAAACTCCTGAGCTCGGGTGATCCAAAGTGCTAGGATTACAGGTGTGAGTCACCATGCCCGGTTTTGCATGAAGGATTTTAATAACAGCTCTGTAAAGTGGATCTTAGGGTTGTCACCTACTGGCTAGGAGGCTTACAGCATCCTGCTTCATCTCTCCAAACCCCCATTTCCATACATGGAAAAATGGTAACCTTACTGCTTATTTCACAGAATTCCTGCCAAGGGCTTAGCACAAAGTAGGAGCTCAAAGAAAAAGTTAGTTTCCTCCATTAATTTATTTCTGTAAGCAGGATATCTAGCACACAGTAGGTGCTCAGCTAGTCAGCTTATAGAAAATGGATTGTACTCTCCAGAGCTGGGCAGATTTCCTTTGATCTCAATACCTGGCCCTCTCTGTCAAGAAAGTCCCCTCTAGAGGCAGCAATTCTGGATAGAGAATTTATCTTCGCTATCTTAAGACAGAGTTGGTTATTCAGTCATAATTTTAAAAAATGCCTCATCTTCTACCACCTAACTCCATGGAAAGTAGCCCACATCACAAGGTCCCAAATCTGAAGATGCTGGTGTGGATGTGGAAAGAAGGGTACACTTTTGCACTGCTGGTTGGATTGCACCTAATACAACTTCTGCGGAAAAAAATATGAAGAATCCTCCAAGAACTAAAAATCAACCCTTCATTTGATCCCACAATCTCATTACTATGTATCTACCCTGAAAAACAAAAATCATTTTACCACAAGGACATTTGCACCAGAACATATATTGCAGCTCAATTTGCAATTGCCAAGATGTGGAAGCAACCCAAGTGCCCATCAACCCATGAATGGATTAACAAACTGTGGCATATGCATACCATGGAGTACTATTCAGACATTAATGATGGAGACTTTACATCTTTTGTGTTTACCTAGATGGAGCTGAAACACATTCTTCTTAGTAAAATATAGCAAGAAGAGGAAAAAGTATCCAATGTGCTCAATACTATTATAAAAGCATATATAAACAACTGCACATCCATAGGAAAGAAAAAACACTAGTAGAGTCTAGCATGGGGGAGGGAGGAGGAGAGAGGGGGGTAAGGGGGGGGAGGGCAATGGGCAGGATCTTAGCTAATGTGCACAATGTAAGGAGGTTCAGCACGCCCCCCCGGGTGAGGAGCTCAACTACAACTTGAACTTTACCTTCGAATTAAAAACAATATAACCTAAACACTTGTACCCTCTTATTAATTTGAAATTTTAAAAAAAAAAAACTTTTAAAAAACTCTTATTTTGGGTGGTACCTGTGGCTCAGTGGGTAGGGCACCGGCCCATATACCAAGGGTGGCAGGTTCAAACCCCACCCTGACCAAATTGGAAAAAAAAAAAAAAGTCTTATTTTCTTTACAACCACGGATTGTCTGAGATTGTCTCCCTCTTCCTTCTTACCTCCTCAGTTAAAATGAAGCCATGTGACTTTCTCTTAAGCTAGAGCCCTGTGGTTCTTCATTAGCATGTGACATTAACCTCAAGTAGATTACTTTCTACCATCCATAGTTGGTTCTGAAATCGTCATTAATGAACAAAGAGTCCTATTCCAACTTGTTAGTGTGCTCTGACTCTTCTCATGCATGTTTTCTCTGTCTTTGTGTGTAAATATATTTACGGAATTGTTTGTTTCACTGTCTTCTTTCGCAGAATAATGGTACAATTGGAAATTTTTAAGTTTTTAAATAACCCAGTGAAAATACTTAGCACTGAATAATAACAAATAAAATTATGTGTATACTACAATGGTTCAGTAGAACCTTTTTGGAAAAGGTAAGCCATTTCTTTGATACTAATTTGGGGCTAGTTAATATATAATTTTCCTAAGTAGTCTTTATGTCTCTTTGCAGCATCACACTCCTTCAGATTCCTTTAAGAACACATGTATAATCATTCTCCTTAAAAGCCATTTGATATTGATTCTACCTTTTTCCAACCAAATAACCACGTATGTAAAGATAAATGCTTCCTTCTGGGTTTTGGATTAATAATAACTTACACATGCTGGGTTCAAAACAAGGCAATCAGTTTGAAAGTAAGGATGCATTTCTAATAATTGTAAGACCCAAATGAATGCTGGATATGGGACTTACTGTCACAGAATAAGTAGTTCTGCTCCCTAATAAGAAAGACTAAGCATGCCGTAGACATGTGTGTTGTACCATCCAGTTGTATTTACACATATTAGATACATTGTTCCTGCTTGCCGTTATTTGCATCACACACATTTATTTTATTCTCTAAAATACATAATATTACAAAAGACCTGAATGCAAGGAGGGAAATGATTCTTCCAAATGGAATGCATGGAAGATCGGAACTGGAAGATTATTGTGACTCTAGGGAAAGCTACTCTGTTGAAAAGGTCATTTAATCAAAAAAATTTGCAATCACAATTCAGTAGACCCTTAACTTTGGCAAATATAGCATTTATGGTGTCAAGCACTTCTGGATGACCCCAAAATTCTAAAACATGTCATCATCTGATGTGGTTTCTGTCACCCAGAACTGTGCAGATGTAGCATGGTCCCACCTAGAGCAATAACAGGGGAAGGGTTTGCAGAATCAACATGAGGACACTCACTGATATTGGCATCTTCACTTGGCCTTGTTGCTCTCTTATCATTGAATGTGGAATGATTATTTAATTTTGAGATAGTATTGCATTGTATGAGGGAAATCATATTCCAGAGGAGGGATAATGAGATTATTTCCCAAGAATGTCAATAGTCTAGTCTACAGTAAAATAGCAAGCCAAGAATCTTCCCTTATATTTCTAGTCAAGGGACTCTATGCATACAGAGTTGTCCCCCAGGGTGGCACTTGAGCTGCGTCTTCACCAGGCCACTCCAGTGCTCTGTTAAGGTGGCACCTTCTGATGGCATAGCATGCCATACAACCAGTAGATCCCGTGATAAGGGCCCTGCTCTCCCATTTCCCTCATTGTCAAATGGAGACCTTCAGATATAGGTTGTGGCTGAGGCACTGTGGGCAGGAAAAACAAACTCATATCTGGAGTAAATATCTATTACTATTGAGAAAATCACTGGTGTTACTAGGACAAAAAGGGCCCGTGGTAGTCAGTTACCTTGCTACCAAGTAGCTGGCTGGTATACAGTTCTGAAGTGTCTAATGACAGAGGGTGGCTAATGTCAGCTGAGTCAGTTTGTCTACTTGTTTGCTTCAGTGCCATTTCAATGCTTCCTGGTGAGTTGTAATGAACACAAGACACAAAAAACACATTTTAGGCCAACTTCGGTAGGTCCAGCCACATATTTCTAGATCTCAGACCAACTGACTGGCCATTCATCACTGCCCAAAATATATATACATATTCTGATCTCAAGCCATTTATTAACCCTCACAAAGTTGATAACCAGGTGCACCATTCAAAGCTCTACCATGGGAAGATTCTTTTTCCTCAACATTACCTTTCAAGGCCTCCCCTGCATGTGACCGTGTTGCTACTGCCAAACAGATTGCCATCTGTTTTTAGTTTGCATTCATAGACCAAGCCAACCCAGCCACAAACCAACCTCAGGGGTTTTCCTTCTCCTTCAGTTGGTTGCATGTACCATCTCCCCACCTCAGCTTCCCACCATATAGCCATAGTTTTGAGCTAATGGATAGGTGGAGTGCAATCATGCTGGGTGACATGGAGTCCAGGCTCCTGGTGCTCTCTGGTCCTTGATCCTGGATGTACCATTTCCATCTTATGATGGCTTGCTGCCAGACTCACCCAACTGCATAAAATTAAGGGCCCAATAGAACCTAACTCACCATAGGCAGTTCCAGATGCATGATCACTTAGGCCTACATATTATACCCATGTATTCCCACATGACTAAGCAGCTTATACCACTGTTTGAACCTGCTGCAGAGCTCTTTCCACTCCAATCCACTCTGAAAACCAACAGCCTTTGGGTTCTCAGGACATACAGGCTGGAGCAGTATTCCTAGATACGGAATGTGTTCCTCCAGTACCTAAAAAGACCTAGCAGGCATGTTTTTCCTTCTTTGTGACAGTGAAAGTGAGTTGTCTTATATTTGGAGATGTTCTAGCATGCCCCTGGGACCACTGGACTCTTGAAAATTTTACCAAAGTCACAGGTCCTTGAGTCTTTGTAGAACTCATCTACCACCCTCTGGACTGAGCTCCACAGCCTCCAGCATACTAAATCCTCTTGCACATACTGCCAACCAGCACGGTGATACTCTGTAGGATGTCCCAACAGCCTAGATCTTTTCAGATAATCATATTACAGCATAGAGCAGGAGACTGAAAAATAGTCCTGGACCAAAACTTATGTACATTGCTTTTTCATTCTTGTTTATGAATTCAAACTATTTCCACCCTCTTCACTGAGGAAAGAAAAGGGTCACATCACCAAATTAATGACATATTGTATAGCAAAGTCCTATTAATCTTCTCTAGCAAATTAGATTCACTCTGCCATAGTCACTGCAGTCTAGGCTGCAGTAGTCTATAGTCATTCTCCAGGATCTCTCCAGTTTCTGCAAGGGACTAGTTAACTTAACAGAGATATATGGGGACCACCACTCCTACAGCTTTGAAATCCTTAAGGGGCACTAATCTCCACCAGCCTTGATGTGACATTACTTTTTATTTGCTGTCTTGGCTAGGGATGTGGGCAGGCAGTTTCCAAAGCTTTTCCTTGGCCCTCCCCACGATCATCATTCTGACTCCACAGGATAAAGACCCAATTTCCAAGCTTGTCAATTACAGTTATATACTTAGCAACTGGGAAAAAGACTACTCAGAGAGGCTATGGTATAATTCAGTGAGTTTAGTGAGTCTATTATATAATTACTCAAATAAATAGCCATCGCTCCTGCTGTGGAAGAGTTAGAGGAATTATCACCATACATACTCGCCATGGTGATGCAGAGACCTTCCCACCATATCCAGGTACCCCTTCAGGCCCTGAAGTCTGGGTCTGAAATCATGACTTTTTATTGAGATGACCTCTCTTAGTTTCCTAATTTTCTATGATTGCTTTTCTTTCTTTTTATTTTATTTTTTTTGAGACATTGAGCCATTTATTAATCCTCACTAAGTGGATAACGAGGTGCACTATTCTCACTATGTCACCCTCAGTAGAGTGCTGTGGCATCAGTAGAGTGCTGTAGCATCACAGCTCACAGCAACCTTAAACTCCTGGGCTCAAGAGATCTCTTGCCTCAGCCTCCTAAGTAGCTGGGACTATAGGCACCTGCCACAATGCCTGGCTAGTTGTTGTTGTTGTTGTTGTTGTTTGGAAGGCCCAGGCTAGTTTCAAACCTGCCAGCCCCCGTGTATGTGGCCTGCACCCTAGCCGCTGAGCTGCAGGCACTGAGCATGATTGCTTTTCTC
The DNA here is from genome assembly GCF_000181295.1 of Otolemur garnettii. Classification (NCBI taxonomy): domain Eukaryota; kingdom Metazoa; phylum Chordata; class Mammalia; order Primates; family Galagidae; genus Otolemur; species Otolemur garnettii. The sequence goes on along the minus strand of NW_003852399.1, from coordinate 32,587,939 downwards.
GATTAAGTACATGTATTGAATTGATCAATACCATTTTTCACTTCTTTTCTCTTTCACCCTGACATTGTTACTTATATTCTATTAACTATTTCTCCACAACTCTTCGTAGGTTTAGCCTCCTTGGCTGCCATTCAACCCTGGCTGTTTTTCCAAAAAATTGTAACCTCCCAGCTTCTGGCAATGAAGTGCCACCACCTGGCCTGTCTATAGCTTGGGACCTCCATAATCCTTGTTAGTATCCGTGAAGTTATGACAGCCTTTCCTGCCATCAGCATTTGCCTGCAGAGAAGAGCCATATGGAAATAGCTAAAGACCACCAAGTGATAGGGGGATTTATTCAGAGCTTGCTACAACAAGGGATTCAGTCACCATTACTTGTGTTTGGCATACACTCAAAGGCTGGCAGGGGAGTGAAAGCTTTATAATGAAGAGTAAGGAAAGGCTTCAAGGATGTTCTGATGGGAAATTGTTGGCTTGGGGAAGCCAGAGGCAGCTAACTAGCAGAGTATCCTATGAGATTGGTTTGAGGAACATCTTTGGCTTTTTGTGGTTGGTCCTGAGTTGAAATTAGACATAAAAATAGGGAAGCTGGCCATTATTGGCCAAGCTCTAAGTATTCTTGGCCAATTGCTATAAAGATTACATTTTGTGGCTTGGCACCTATGGTTCAAGTGGCTAAGGTGCCAGCCACATACACCTAAGGTGGCAGGTTCGAATCCAGCCCGGACCCGCCAAACAACAATGACGGCTGCAACCAAAAAATAGCCGGGTGTTGTGGCAGGCGCCTGTGGTCCCAGCTACTTGGGAGGCGGAGGCAGGAGACTCAGGAGCCCAGGAGTTGGAGGTTGCTATGAGCTGAGATGCCATGGCACTCTACCCAGGGGGACAGCTTGAGGCTCTGTCTCCAAAAAAAAAAAAAAGATTACATTTTGTCTTTCCAAGACCTTTGCAGCAGAAATAGGGGTCACTGTGCATATACAAGCAGTATCGAGAAAGTCCAGCCATTGTTAATACTAGTTTTCATAATAGATGGCTGGATACTTTCCAGACTTCCTTTGTATACTTTCAGTCTTTCAGCTACCACCAAACTTCTCAGTGATATTGGTGTATCTCTCACCTGGGGTAGATGTGTTTCCTGGACGTGACTATGGAACATGCTCCTTGGATGGGCTTTCTGACCTTGCATAGCTTATACAGAATTCTTACTTCTGAGTTTTTTAATCCTTCTTCCACCATCTACCACAGTAATTCAAGCATTTCAACTGCGGCCCATTGTTTTCAGTAGGCTTTTGAGGTCTTTACCAGAATATTGACTCCTGTATCCTGAGAGAATGCCCTCAAGTTAATAAACTCTCTCTCATGCAGTCTCATGTTCCAGACCTCTTGATCAAGCAACAAGCTCAAATCCAGTCCCCTGGGAATGCCCCCTCTCCAGCTCCTCCTAGTTAATGCTCCTCTTTGTAGCTCCCTACCCTCCCTTATCAGGCCAAGTGTGTCTCCAGCTGTGTCTTGCTACAACCTAAACCCTATTTATCAAAATGATGATCAGGAGAGAGGTAAGGACAGATCCTATAGGGAAGACTTACTGCCTGACAAGAAAGATATCTCCACAGTGTTTTCCCAGCTGGGGAAAGCGTTCACTCTTAACAGGAATGGGTGGCAGCCTTTGCAACTCTGAGGGCACAGTGAAGTCTTGAGAGCCACAACCTTTGGAGGTATCCATCTGGAATGTACCCATCTCATATATTCCCAACCAGGACCTCTTTCATGGACCATTCAACCATCTTAGGAGTTTGGCAGCTCTATCAAATCCTGAGCTGGTCTTTAGCTTGTTCTGTTCATAGACTGTAGGAAAAAAAAATGAGAATCACAAAAAGCCTCTTTATCAATATTCATTGTTGACTGCCCTCAACTTCTTATTATCCCTCTGGAGGGCATCAGTGCAATTTAGTAACAACCAGACAATTCCACTAGGGTTAGCAATGGGACTCCCACTTTGCGCCATAGTAACTGTGCCCCACATCTCCTTGCCAGGAAAGCAGTGAATGATTCAGTCCCCATACCGCCTGATTTCTTGGGCCACTCTTTCTACCAGACATGTCAGTTGGGTCTCCTGGGAAGCAGACACATTCAAAGAGAATGCAAATGGCTGCTCAGCATCTATCAAGATTTTTTTTTGACCCATTGATGTAATTAACACGGGAATCCTTAACTGCCTCACAGTTCTCACCTTTGTCTCTTTCCTTTAGTCATGCACTTTCTCCTTCCTTTCGACTTGATAACTGAACTTCGTTTCCCTGATCTTACCCTAAGCATCCTCTAAGGACCGCCTCTCTTTCCCTCTCTCTTTTCTCTTCCTCTTCAAGTTACTGCTCTTTAGCCTTGTTTTCTCTTAATACCTGTTTTCCTGGCCATGCTCCTGTCATTACAGGAATTCAGTAATTGGTCCTTTTTCTTTCCTATTTTTAGAACTCTGTTATTTTCACAGCAGGCTTTGAGCACCCTAAAACTTTCTCTAGCTCAAATCCAGTACTTCTACTCATTAGATTTCACTCAAATGATGGCTTCAGGTCAAACTATACAGCACAGAGTTTTTCCCACTGCAAATACTACTCTAAGTCTAGCTACTAGTCCACATAGAGTTATTGACAGTATGATTCCTGCAAAATAGAAAGAAGAGTCTACTGATAGTGGAAAAGGGCAGCCTCTGTCTTCTCTTGCCACTCATTTATCTTCAGAATATCCATTCAAAAATCAACATGAGCTTGCCCTTCCACACCTGCGTATCTAGATCTCTCAATATGTTATAATATCCTACAGAAAGAGCACAAATGCTTTAGAGATGGCTTTTCTATTGTGTACTATTGCTCTACTCTGTATCTTCTATTAGGAAAAAATGATTAAAAATCATTTGAGACTTGCAGCATGTATTACTCTATTATCAGCCTTTGATTTTATGGACAGAAACCATTTATAGGCCAAGTTGCATGATCTCAGTATTGATCTCTGGCTTTTAATGGTCCTTTGAACCCTTTACTGTAGTACCAAAAGGGGGATCAAAATGGATAGGAAGTGGACTCTTCACAGAGAAGATTGCAGTCCCAGATGATATAAGCATCTTTTTGTTGTTGTTGTTGTTATAGATTTTGGCTGGGGCCGGGTTTGAACCTGCCACCTCCAGTATACTCCTTGAGCCACAGGCATTGCCCCCCAAATGATACAAGTGTCCTCCTAACTTACCTTCTCTTTAATTTCTACCCTGACCATGAGATAGATCGTCTGATAACTTGGATACATGATCTTCTGTCACAGCATAGTTCTTTCTGCTAATGTCGTATTTCTATTATCGTTCTTAGAGTGGCCTCAAGAAGCAACTAAGCTTTTTGGGCAATTACTACTGTGAGGAACAGTTCAATATCAATTAAACCAAGACCAGGATTGCTGCTTTTGGCATTTTAGATAGCAAATGCAGAGCAACTCAATGAAAAGATTACCCACTTCATTATTTAGTAGGGCATTTTGCAACTAACTCATCCAAACAGCTCACTGGAACGCAGTCCAACACAATCAAAATAATCCACAAGTTCTACCATGGTGAAGACAGACTACTTGTGAAGTCAGTTTTCAAAAGGCTCCTATCAGAACACATTACCACCACTGAAGCATAGTACCAAGATCAGACTGACCAGGAAGATGGCAATGGAACTATTCAGCAAACAAAGCCATCACTCCAACCAGATCCTCCTCAGACTGTTCCTAGTGTTTGAGTGTCCCTTCACTCGCTCCTGTGTGCTCTTCAACATCCAGCCTGTATATCTGTTATTTGACAGGCAACCCTTCTGGCACTTGAGGAGTGGCTTTTCCCTGCCTGAGCAAAAGTACCTAGGAATTTATATCCTGGCCCTTCACCCAGGGAGTCATTGTCAAGTCACATGACTATTGAGTGTAAGAGCGTGAAAGCCCAACTCCAATTCCTCTGCCTCATGTGGGAGAATCATGAGTTATAGTCATTTGCCACATAAGGACATTTTGATCAACATACGAAGATAGTCCCATTAGATTATAATAAGACGGCTCTTCAAGGTAAGATATGCCATTTTCAATCTTTTATACTGTACTTTTACTTTACCTTTTCTAATTTAGATACACAAATACTTACCATTGTGTTACAATGCCTGAAGTATTCAGCACAGCAACATGCTGTGCAGGTTTCTAGCCTGGGAGCAACAGGCTGTACCATACAGCCTGGGTGTGTAGGAGGCTACACCACTAGGTTTGTGGAAGCACACCTCTGATGTCACACAATGATGAAATTGCCCAACAAGGCATATCCCCACTGTTACGCTATGGTGATCATGCAAGTTACACCCTGGAGTTCCCAGATCCAGCACAGCCTCCCTCCAGGGGACTGTGCCTGGAACCTTACCCTTGCTCACCTTCCTTTCCCTGTCCTGCGTCTCCCTCTCCTTCCTTCCCAGAGCACTTTCATAGTAACGCACTTACATACAAGTCTTCTTAGAAGACCTTGACTTAACACAAATCACAAAGAGTTTTCCATTTGGAATCAGGTTTCCCCTGGGAAAGTGGAAGCCAAGCTCTTGAGTGAGGGTCACACACTACCAGCTGTGGGAAGCGGAGGGGACTGGGCTTGATATCCCTGATTCAAAGCCAAGGGGAATGAATTGGTATCAGAGAGGGAAATTCTCTTCGTTTCATTATCTTACTAAAAAGGTCCATAACCTCAACATAAGCAATATAAAAAGCATGAAAAAGCCTTTAAAATGTCTGTATAAGAACACATTTTCACATCTCCTCTGTCACAGTTTGGGCTCTCCCAGAAGCAGACCCTGAGATGGCAGTTAACATGGAGAAGGTCTGTTAGGGAGTATTCTTGGGGTCAATACACCTGCAATACCCCTGAAGGGCAGAAAGCAAAAATGGACAGCAGGAGAAGCTGGGATGAAAGGATGTGCAGTGGAGACCTCGGCAGACCCCACAAGAAGACCTGAGGCTGGGTTGCTCTCAGAGTTGTTCCAGATTGGGTGAGAAGGTTGAGCTCCACGTCAACAAGTCAATGGATCAAGCCTCTTCCAGGAAGGGGACCAACCTTGGGCAGCTAGAGGAATAAACCCTTCAGTCCTGAAGGAGATGTTGACAAGACATCACAGTCTGTGCCCTCCTCCCAAAATTCTACTGACAGGAAAAACAAAATCCTATTAACAGGGAAAATATAAAAAGGAAAATGAATCTGTAGTTACACAAGAATAGCAGGGGAGATGTCTCTAGAAAAACTGAACAGCAAGAATTTTCAGAAATCAATTCATGGGAAAGGATTGATAATAATGCCCAATAGAGATTTTTCAAAAATCTTAAGTGATAGTCAAGTGTCATAGAAATAACCTAAACAAGTTCCAGACTGTCCCAGGCAGAAGCTCTAATAATCCCAGCATCAGAACCAGCAGAGGCTGAATGAGGGCAAATGCCACAGGCTTAAAGAGGAGCAATTTATTGCAGAGCAAAAACAACTGAGCCAGTCCCAGCTCTCAGGGAAAACCCCACTTCAGCTTTCAACGTGGAAAAAAAAAAATCAGAATAGTTCACTGTAGGAAAAATCAAGTGAAAAAGTATTCCCAAAAAAGTGGTAGGAGGAATAGATGGTAAACTGAGGCAAATACTGCTAGAGATTAAACAGGACTAAAAACTGACCACCCCAATTATAGATTAGAAAAGTGAAACAAAAAAGATATTCAGTAACTTGGCAAGGTCACAAAACTGCTTCTAATTTAAAAGAAGAAAAAAACAGCTTTATTGGGGGTATATTGGAACTATTCAAATTCATCCATTTTACATATACACTTAAATAATTTTTAGTAACTTGACCAAATGGCTGCAACTACCACCATAAAGCAGTTTAAGAACATGATTACATCCATAAGATCCTTCATGCTCAAGTGCAGTTAATCTCTGCTATCACCCCAGCCTTAGGCAACCACTAGTCTACCTTGAAACTTGCCTTTTCTGAATATTCTGTACAGAGGGAATAACACAGCATGAGGTCTTTCATGTTTGACTTCTTTCACTTACTATAACGTTTTTTGAGGTTCATCCATAAAGTAGCACCTGTCAGTGGCTTCTTCCCTTTTAGTGCTTAGTAGTACTCAGTTAAATGTCTATCAGTTTTGTCTATCTATTTGTCAGCTGATGAACATTTAGGTTATTTTCCGTTTTTAACTATTACGAATAGTTAAATAACCTAAACAAGAAACATGCTATGAACACCTGCTGGTAACAAAGTTTCCAACTGGTGTTGCTGGAATCCAAACTCATACCATCAGTCCAAAGAAAGTATAAGTTCCATCACTGTGCAGCTTGGAGTGAATCAGCCTTCTCTGGTTTATTCTTTCAAAGCCACCATCCTGGGTCTCTGCCACCAGGCCACAGGTGCACAAAATTATAAGTTAATAATTAACTATAAATCATAGCAAGTATGAAATCCGTGCTCAAACTCACCCCTGGTAGACTCACACCACTGAGCCTCTACCCACAGCAGGGCATTAGTGAACCCCAGGGGGCTGCCATTTAGATTGTCAAACAAAAAGCCCAGGGGCAAAAGGAATGGAATTAATATAAGTAAAGTACATACAATAATAACTGGACCATGTGTGTGTTCAGTAAGTGGTTGTTACTATGGTTAATATTTATAAAATCATGGCTTGCTTAACTCTTTCATTTTTGAGATTATTGCAATGTAGGTGATTTCCTTCAGGCAAGTAAGATGTTTATAATTTATGAAATTATAAGTTAATAATTAACTACAAATCATAGCAAGTATTTAATCCATGCACTTTGACCTGCTATAGAAAAATTTTATTATAACTATAGACTGGTAAAGAATACTCATAAAACTGTTCAGCACTCTTCAACTAAACCCAGTTGTCCTCCTGGGTCTGCTATCTCCACGGGTTGCCCTTCTCATCCATCCGGTCACAAAGCTAGAAGTCTAGAAGGCATCCTGTCCCTTTTCCATCTCTCTTAGTCCTTCCCAAGTAGTCAAGTCTTCCCTCCTTCCACCCTACAGTGCCTGCCATGTCCAGCTGCAGCCATGTTTCTCTTGGACCACAGCACAGCCTCCAGGCTCATGATGTGGCATTATAGATCCTAAGAGATCTGCTATGATCTGAACCCCTCATCACTCCAAGTTCACTTCCCACCACTCCTGGCCTTTCATGTGATGTTACAGAAACAACAAAGCACTCCACACACACAGACACACACACAAACTTGTTTTTGTAAGTTATCCCTTCTGCCTAGAATCTCCAATAGAACCCCAATCTGCTTTTTTAAGTCCTTAGTTTAACACTAGCTCAAGGACCACTATCTCCAAAATGTCTCCTGTGAATCTCAAAGGTGGATTGAATTCATCCTCTCTGATTCCTCAGGCCCCATGCATGCCTCTGGCATCGTATTTATCTAGTCCAGTGACCATTTTATAGAGTAAAGTGGTCCAAATTCAAATCTGGCTCCATCACTTACTAGCTATGTGATCTTGAGAAAGCACCTTAAAGTTTTAGAGTCTCAAGTTGCTAATCTGAAAAATGGGGTCATAAGGAATTTAAGTGATGCATATAAAGCACTTAGCACAATGGCTGGGAAGTTGTAAATCTTAATAAATCAAAGTGCTGGCAAGAGATATGAACAGAACCTCCTCTGATGAAGATAGATAAATGGCTAACAAACTTTTGAAAAAATGCTCATCATCCCTGCTTGTCAAGAGAAATGCAAATCAAAACCACCCAAATGCAATCTCACCTAACCCCAGTGAGAATAGCCCACATCACAAAGTCTCAAAACTACAGATGCCAGCATGGGTGTGTAGAGAAGGCAACACTTTTACCCTGCTGGTGGGACTGGAAACTAATACAACTTTTTTGAAAGGAAATATGGAAAATCCTCAAAGAGCTCAAATTAGTCCTCCCATTTGATCCTGCAGTCCCATTACTGGGCATCTACCCAGAAGGAAAAAAGAATCCTTTTATCGTAAGGACACTTGCACTAGACTATTTGTCACAGCTCAATTTACAGTTGCCAAAATGTGGAAACAACCTAAATGCCCACCAACCCAGGAATAGATTAACAAGCTGTGGTATAGGTCATACTATTCAACTATTAAAAAAGATGGAGACTTTACATCTTTTGTATTAGCCTGGGTTGAGTTGGAACATCTGCTTCTTAAGAAAGCATCACAATAATGGAGAAGCAAGAATCTAATGTACTCGATTCTAACATGAAGGCAGTAGACGATCTAATATAAGGTGGGGGGTAGGGGAATGAGGGAGAAGGATGGGGGGTTATGGTGTATGGCACACCTCTTGGGGGTAGGGCACAATTAAAAGAGGGACTTTATCTAACAGATGCAATCAGCAGAACCTAATCCTTGTACCCTCAATGAATCCCAAACATTTTTTAAAAATAAATCAAAGTGCTCCTAACTGTGAGTGTCTTCTGTGCATAGACTTACTTCAGTTTCCACACCCGGCTTCTCTGCCTGACACAGAAAAGGAAACTCATGAAGAGCCTATCAATCCAGTGGTGAACGGACAGAAGAATCAGAGTACCAGCCCCTCTTTCCCTGAAGACCGTGCAGAGCCTGGGATGGTGCCCAGAGGCTGCAGGATTATTTACTTGTTTCTCAGGCACATCACTCTCAACTCCCTGCACCTAACTGAGCCACCTTCACCCACAGCCTGTACCAACTCATGCATGCAACCACATTCACACTCAGTTTCCTGAATGTAAGAAATTTCTCAGAGAAGCTTAGGGCTTTATTTTTCTTTTTCCTCTGGAACAAAGAACAAGAAATATAAATAATAGAGTTGAGGGAGGGAAAAACCATCTCTCTTCTCAGAGTTGAAAAGGACAAGTGACTATAAAATGAGAACATTCAACCCCCAGCTGAGAAATAAAAGCAGAGAGAGGGCCATTAGGCCCGGCCTCGTCACCTGTGTCCCTCTCTAGCTGCCGGTGGACATGATGGGAGGGAGCCCAGAGAGAACCAAATGGCTCTTGTCCCTGCACAGAAGGGCCCTTATGCTGCTGTCCTGGCTCCATTTCTTCTCCCGATAGTGCCTCTGTAATGTGACAGAAGCATACCCACTCACGCCGGATGAGCCGCAAGTATTTACTCATTCATTCCGAAAGCAAAAAAAACAAAAAAAGTAAACAATCCCAAGAATGTTCCTACTACTGTCCATTCTCAGCAAACATCTTTAATAAGATAAAGAAAATCCTGTTACGTACCAAATTTGTGCTTGTCTTTGCCAGTCTACAACTTGGCCCATTTTTATTTTATATAAAGAATCAGACTCCCTCCCCCAGTGCGATGTTTTGGGTTCTCCTGGGGAGGTCTAAGTGTAATGTAAAATATTGTCACTAAAAATATATATGCACTGTGCTACAAAAATGGACAGATGTTCCTTAGTGGGTAATGAGTATCATTTTTCTCCAGTTTTCATGACAGGCTGATACTAAAAACAAACACGTATCTATACATACACTAGACCCATCTCAATAAAAGAATGTAACTGATAATCCAAACATTTTAGAGGTTAGGAAACAGACTTCTTTTTCTCTTTTTATTGTCTTTCTATTTAGACAACATTCAAATTTGTCCTATAAAATGCTTAGCATCATTGCCAAAACTTTACTGTAGAATCACAGATTACACAGATAGATGTATGTATACATGTGTATGTGTCTATAGACACACCAACACAACACACACACAGAGTTTCCTAGAAAAAAGCATTTCTTTCGTTAATTATCTTGGAACAGAGAGATGAATTGCACAAAGAGGAAAAAGGTGAAGTGTTTTGACCCTGCCTTGCAATTTGCCCCACTCTTGAAATGGGGCTTCAGGGAACCATAGAGTGTGGGAACTAGACATCTCTTCAAGGTCAAGGTTGAACTCCATTCACCACTGAGAAAACCAGGGTCCAGAATAGTAAAGCGAGCTCCAAAATCCACACAGCCAGATGACTGAAGAGATGTCACATGCATTCATGGACTGATAAGACAACTCCTGGAAGATGTGAGATTATGAAGTATTGGACAATGAGAGACACTAGTTAGCCCCACACACAGAAGAAAGTTTCTCAAAACCCTCAAGCTGGAAAGTTCCAAACTGAATAATCTTTAAACCTGACCATGACAAAGCAAGTAATACCGCCAGTAACGCCAGCAGGTCAATAGCAGGGTGTGTGTGCATGTGTGTGTGCGTGCGTGCACACATAGAGTTTTGCAAACCTGAGAATGGTGGGGACCTAATTTGGCAGCATGAATGCAGCGACAAAGGCATGCTTTGATTGCTATGGCTTTCTCCCGTTCTTACCGCCTTTCATTCTCCTTCTTGCTATCCTTGTTGTCCTTTCTCCTCCTCCCACTTATCCCACCATGTATCCAGACTGCTCCTTTACGGTCCCTGTCTGCACATGGTCAGCCACAGTCCAGTAACTGCGGCGATTCTAGCTCTAAGTCCGTTCAACAGTCAGTGATACAATTCATAAGGCCTAATGTTCAAAAACAACCTCTTCTGTCTTAAATGTAATGGGGGGCAGGCTGGTGTCCGCGCTGCGCTCTGAGCTGCTCCGATTCCCGGGTGGGTGGTGTCCGCGCCCCTGGCTCCAGCCCAGGCTGCCTCCAGCTCCGTGGCCTGAGTCCAGTCCCCGCGCCCCTGGGCACTTCTTTATTGTTGTGGTAGCTCGCTGCCCTCTCAGGGACTGCTAACGCTTTTTAAATTCTATTTCTAGCAGACGGGGCACAGCAGCTGATGGAGCTACGTTTGTAACATCAGGAGAGAAGCTTTGGCGCCGGAAAGTGCCCGGGAAAATGCCGTCGGTACCTGGAGACAGCTTAAGAAAGATCAAGTGGAGGATTCTGGGAAGATGGCCGACTGGTAGCAACCCTGGTCAGAGGCTCCTGAACAAAGGAAGAAAAACTGGTTGGAATCAGAATCTATGAAGTCAAAGACGGGGAGCTGAGCCCAGAAAGAAGTTCGGCAAGCTAT
>NW_003852399.1:32536767-32569560 GCF_000181295.1 Otolemur garnettii | reverse complement strand
ATAAAAAAAAAAAAAAAAAAAGAAAGATCAAGTGAAATTGGAAAACTTCTGAGTTCCTACCTGGGAAAGAGAAGTGAAGTGGAGGACCACTCTGTGCATCTGCTTTTTTCTGCAAACTGCTGGGAACAAGTGCCATTAATGAAGGAAAAGTTGAGCCAGGGTGTGACCCTCATCGTGGACAGATGGGCATTTTCTGGTGTTGCCTTCACAAGCGCCAAGAAGACAAGCGTGAAACAAAGTTTACTGCGGAAGAGAATGGTAGGTTTGCAGAGTAAGAGCAAGATACAGGCGGACAGAGGAAGATACTTCACCACAGACAGTGAACAGGCCTCCAGGCCAGGGCGGAACTTTTCCGTGGATCCGTGCAAGCAGCCGGCGGTGGCCTTCCCAGACCCGACCTGCTCCTGTTCCTGCAGCTGCAGCTGGCGGGAGCCGGGGGAGTTTGGCCAGGAGCGCTATGAGGACAGGCCCTTCCAGGAACAGGCTTTGCAACATGTCCACCAGCTCACCGCAGACGCAGTGCTGAACTGGAAGATAGTTGATGCCTCCAGAAGCATTAAAGACATCCCTGTGGAGATCCTTGCGGCACTGCCACACAGAGGCCGCTGGGGGAGCTGGGGAAGTGACCTCAGGCTGCCACCAGAGACACCTGCCCCCCAAGGAAGGCCTGAGTACCCAGCAGAATTCAGATTCCACAATTGCAGGAGCTGTTGCCCAGTGGCACAAACCTCAGGTCAGACCTCTGTTGACCTAGGTTGGGTGTACCAGGGACCCCTGCAAGTGGGGATGCTAGTGGTGTGGACACATCCACAGTGGAGCAGTCTTCCTCTGCCCTCGCCTTCATCCTGAAGATGTCACTATATCATCGTGCTTTCTATTTGAAGTTTAATGATAACTCTGAGCAGTTTCATTGAGATCACTGGAAATGGTAATCAGATGGAATTCTCCTAAATTTCTTATAGGCACTAATAAAAATTGACCTAAAAAAAAATAGTAATGGAGGGCAGAGGCAGAATCATGACATTATAGGATATGATATGATTGACATATGAGATGACTAATATATCCTATTATTTCATTTACCAATACTTTTTAAGAGTCCGTGTATCAGGGTATCGTGTCAATTGTAGAAAACTGTTAGCAAGTGGCAAGAGGCCACAGCAGGCACTTGGCTCATACCTGCTCCTAGAATCCACTGTAGACCTCACAAAAAGCCCTGTTGTGGTGGAGAGGGGAGGGGAATAGCCCAGCACTCACTGAGCAGCCACCGCGCACAGGCCACTGACTGTCAGTCTGCAGGCCAGGAATAACACAGCACAGTGAATCCCATCCCTCTCAGAAACGCACCACTCACTGTACACGTGGAGTTAGCAAAACCACCTAGGTGATTTGGGTGTTTAAAGAATTTTGGTCAAAAAATTTCTCTATCATCTGTTCTTTTACAGGAACTTTTAAAGTGTATCGAACATATTGCAATTTTTAGAAATGTTGATGCTGGCAGTAGACTCAAAGTTCTCGGAGAAAGAAGATGCTTCTCAAATAATTACACGTGATGATTTTTTTTTAATTTTTTGTTTCATTTTCTTTTTAATTGACAGATGATAATTATATATATGTATGGGGTACAATATGATGTGTACTCTTGATTGAGGGGGTCACATATGGGATGATCAAATCAGGCTAATGAACATATCCATCACCTCCAATATTTATCATTTCTTTGTAATGAAAACATTTAAAGGCTTCTCTTTTAGCTATTTTGAAATCTATAATACATTATTATTAACCATGAGATTGGATAATTAAGTTCACAAACTCCTCCTAGAAAAAGTGCTTCTCTATAACCTAATAACAACCTAAGGATACAGGGAAGGGGGAGGGAGGGGGAATGGGTGGAGGGAGGAGGATTCTAGGGTTCACTTCTGTGGTTCATCTTACAAGGGTACAAGTGAATCTTTCTATGAGTAGAATATGAATGTTTTAACACAATAACTAAGAAAATTACGTGAAGGCTATGTTAACCAGTTTGATGGAAGTGTTTCAGATTGTTTGTGAAAATCCCACACTGTACCCTAGAAGTGCATTAATATACACAGTTACTATTCAATTAAAAAAAAAAAAGTGCTTCTGACCTCATTGCCAAATGTCACTGCAGTCACCTCTGAAATACCTCCCTTCGGAAGCTATGCACCAACGCCAGCACCCTTTCCACACTTCAGAGCAATTTTGGAGCCCTTATTCCAGAATGGCCATAGAGCTGTCATTTAGTCACCGCCCTGTGCAAGTTGCCACTAGAACTTATTTTTCCATCTTAGGAAAACTTCATACCCTTTGACCAACATCTCTTCTTTCTCCATATGTGACCTCCTCAATCAAGGGTACATATTTATTTTCCAAATTTGTACATTGTGAATGTATGCTCCCATCTTTATGTTTCTGAATGCAATATATTTTTCACTTTAGAAACACAGGGATGGGATTGTTAAAATCTACTTCTGTCTTAGATAGATAGATAGGTTGATAGGTGGAAAGATAAAATCTTAGGTGTGAAGGGGAGACAGGGGATAGATTTTATTTTATTAAATGAAAGATGAACTCAATTTTTATATTTAAAAAGATAGATTTTAGCCATATAGTAAAACCCTTAGACTTTTGATCCTGAACACTTACACTTAATTTTAACACCTTTGTTACAAGAATTGGATTTTAAAAACACATTTAGTTTATTGTTCTCTTAAAGTTATGTAATCCTATGAAATAATTCCAAACAAGTAAACTTTGAGCAATGAATAATTTATTTTTCTACTTTATACTGAAAAAGAGAAAGAAGGCTAACGGTCGTTTAAATTTAATTGGTACCTGGTATAAAATACTTTCCATACATTACTTATTCGCTTTTTTTTTTTTTTTTGCAGTTTTGGCTGGGGCTGGGCTTGAACCCACCACCCCCAGTTTAAGGGGCTAGCACCCTACTCCTTGAGCCACAGGTGCCACCCTTATTTATTTGCTTTTAGAGAGGCCTCTAACCAATCAACATGAAAATTCCGATCTCCTTTGCAATATCTCCAAATCACTGTTCAAATTATGGCAAACATTGAAATTAGAAGCCAATTTTAGTGACTGAAGATTTTATAAAACAAAAATATTTCTGCTCACTGACCTACACAGACCCCTGGTGGTGTTTGTGCCACTGAAAAACACCAAAAGATTTGAAAAATTGGATCCACATTGGATCAAATTACAGGCAATCCCTTGCAACAACAAACTACACTAAAACAAGGACTGAAATTTTTTGTTGGGGAGAGGTTTTTTCTTTTTCCTCGATTAAGTAAGTTTTTAAAGGGCTTTTTTAAACCTATTAATATAAAGTAAACACATTTCAGTATTAAAAATGCAGGCTGTGCAAAGCTTGAAGTTCTCACTGTATGAACAATGGACCTGCATCACACAGATGGAGCTCCCCTCCTTATTCGCCTCATAAAGGTTAAGAGTAGCACACACAGCTTTTTCGCTGTAGATGAACACTTAGTACACAATATAATTGAGACCTTGAACTTGTATGTTTCCTTAGGCTTGGTGTGACTGCGTTTGCAGCCTCCATGTGCCAAGGGTAAAGACTTTTCATTGAATACATATATCCCCATAATCGTGGAACACACTCAGTGGTTGTTCTCACTCAGCACATGGTTCGTTGTTAGTTTTTGTTTCTTCTTTTTTCTTTTTTTGTTTTAATTTCAAGAAAAACTAATGAGTTTCCAGAAGCAGTGTGAGTGCTTTGGGGCTGAATGTGATTTAAAACCAGCAGTAAAAGTAAAAGAAGACAGGGAAGGTAGCTGGTTAATTGACCTTTATTGTGCCTTCTGGTTCATTTAGAAATGGAAATTAAATTAACATGATAATTCAGTCCTACTGTGTTAAGGCTGCTATAAACCCATTAAATTTTATGGCCATTGATTTAGCATTTTTTTCTATTAACTGGGTTTAATTTTCAAAATTGTCATGCAGGTCCTGAAAAGTGGCTCATTCACAGTGGTTCCTCCAAGTTACTAATGTGTAGCCGTTTTTTAATAGTATTCACCTAACTATTCAAGCGCAGAGGGCCCAACTGCCCTCAAATGCCTGGATTAATTTTGAAACTATCCCCATTGAAAGTCTTTATAAGAAGCAAGGAGAGTTCAGGGATAGGAGAAGTCAGCGAGATTTCCTCATGCAATATCAAATTTCTTAAAGGATTAGACCTTAAAACGAACCCTGACAAAAGGAAATATTTTGGGTTTCTTTTTTGTGAGATCGAGAGAGCCATGAGAAAAGTTGGTGTTTCTATTTTTAAAGCATCTTGACAACATTAAAACACAACCGTTCCCCGTATTTCAGACCCCAAGTATCTTTTCTGTCTACTAATTTTGAATGATGACCAATTAAAATTTTTTATGTCTTTTTTAGAGCCGGGATCTCACCATGTTGCCCAGGCCAGCTTCAAAGTCCTGCCTTTCAAGCAATTCTCCCACTCAGCCTCCCAAAGTGCTGGGATTGCAGGTGTAAGCCATAGTGCAGAGGAAAAAAACGTTTCTGATGTTGTTAACTCTCAAAAGATACCAATCTTTACCTGAAGCTCAAAGCTGTTTTCTAGATTCTTCTGTAACAGATGTAGGTTAGTCATGTGTACTTTTTCACGTGGGTGGTAAGTACAATTTTAGTTTACTAACTCAGAGACTGAAATGTTATTTTGAAATCTATTGAACCCTGAGGTCTCAGAGAATTTCTGACAAGTTCTCTTATTTAACTTTGTAGTATTCCTGAGAAACACAAACCATGACAATCTTGCCTTTTACACCTTCGCCACTGAAGAAAGAGACGTTAACTGATCAGCCTACAGCCTCACAACTAGAACATTAAGCTTCTTAACAGTTCTGCACTTTTAACCCCAGCATATAAATTCAGCCAACTAAAGAGTGACTGCTATTTTTGGATTAAGTCGTCAGCATTTTTTTCATTATTTTCTAACAGAATGTTCAATCAAAATAGCTCATTTTTAAAATGCAACATCATGGCAGATCTGTTCATACGATAGGCTAAATGGCTGTTTTTATGCATGCGGCATGCTTTTGTTAGTTTTGTTTAACAATTGGCAATCATAATTAAAGACCCTCAGAGCATCTGAAGATATTGCTTTTGGAAAATGGTTTGTAAATTTCTTACTTCCTTCTGGGCACAGTAAACCTTTATTATTCAGGTACCATTGTATTAGATCAGGTTTTCACTTCAAGATGTTTTCACGGAATTAAGGGTATACTTCCTAGCTTAATGGACAGCCAGATGTGGTACGTACTAGAAAATGCTACCTATAGGAAGAATTTTATAGACAAAGGATATATTATTTTCTTCAAAGGGTAGCAAAAAATTATTATTATTGAAATGTAATGGCAGATGCGAGAGAAGGAGGGACCCTACTTCAGGTGTAATTAATTAATAGAAATTTATTGATAATTTGGTACACCTGCAGGTGGGCTGATACCATATAGGCAAACAGCTTCAAATGGTGGGTAAAAAGCCTTTTTATACCATTATTTTGCAAGGTCAGCAAGCTAGCACAGAAGCCAATCATAGCCGTTAGCACAATTTAATACAGCTCAGGGGTCACGAGGTAAGAGTACATTATAAAAGTTTATACAACTCTGGGTGGGGGTACATATACATCACAAACACATTACTTCATGATCATAAGATGGGGGTTACATAGTGCAGGAGTACAAAACAAGTGTTGGGTAAATTTCCGAGAACAACTGGGGGCCTTTTCACCTGGGGCTTTATTTGGAATCCACCCCTCCCTTCTTCAACCCCTCCCTGCATACTTCCTTAATTTCAGGCTGTTTCTCTAATCTTGAGGGGGCTGAACTAAAAGGCTTAGAAGTTTCCCTTTCAAGGGTAGGGGGCTTGTTCCCCACTGGTCTTAGGGAGAGTGTCAAGGGCTGGGGGCTTGGTTATTATGTTATTATTAAAAAGCATGGGGTGAGAAGGGTCTGGAAGTATTTACTAGTAAGGATTGTGGGAGGAACCGTACCTGGAACATCTTTGGTAGTTCCTAGGATTTAGCAGAGTACTTTGCATGTAGAAGGTGTTCAATACAAAAATAATGCTCACCAACACTTAATTACAAGACACTGACCCAGCACTGTTCTAAGAATCTCACATATATTATTGCACTCAGATAATCATTACGTAAGGTAGGTACAACAATTATCCTCCCCCTTACAGATAGGAAAGCAGAGGTACAGGGAGGCTAATAACTTTTGCAAGGATTTGAACCCATGCCATCTGGCTATGCCACCTATGTTGAATGATTGCTCTACTCCCATGTCTGTCAATTTTTGTATTTTTAGCCTGGCATCACTCATTCCCATCACCAAGCTGATAACTCAGATCATTTTTAACTCATTCCTTTCTGGCACACCTCACCCTGTTCCCAATCACCACACCCAACCCATCTCAATTTCTAGACTTCTCATCCATTTCATTCCCTGATCATAGACTCTAAAGAGTTCCCCCTTGAAGAGAATTTATAAAATACTCAATTTGTGTTATTACCTCAAATATTGAAGCCTCTAATCTCTGCTCAGTGGGCAAAGAACAGAGAAGTGCAGAGGGGAAGATGAGAGTGAGAGTTTAAAGGAAAAAGAGCATTCCAGCATCCTCTGCTTCCTGTTCTATGGGTTTGAGTTTGTAGGATTTGCTAGATCAGCTTTTTGTTTCTCTCTCAAGTATGGTGGCTGCATTGGGGGAGCAGCCAAGATGGAACTGATTAATTTTCCCTTCTTCTTCTGTCCCTCCGGCTTCCCTCCTTCATATCCATCATCATAACATTTTATTCCTTTTGTGTCCATATCCTTTAGATTCCAGATGCTTGGAAGCTAGGAGTAGTGATATGGATTATAGCTGACTCAACACTGTATACTCAAGGCTTTGAACCACATCTGACTCATTAGTGACCAATAAACAATGACACCTGAGTTCATGAATGACTGAAATAAACCAGCCCTCACTAAGAATCATAAATGAAAGTATAGATTATGCTCCAGTTATATTTCTTATAGAAAATATGTGTGAGGAAATATAACAATGTCAATATAAAACAAACGCCGCTTACTAATTTTGCATTTATTTTAAGAAATAACACAGCAAATAAAGTTACGATAAAATTTAAGGAAATAATTTGCCCTCTAAACTTCACTCTACTCAGAAATTACTTGACCTAATTCTGGCTTTGTCCTGCAGACCTATGCCAATGTATCCTGAATCTTTTCTTCAACCTGGAGCCCGTCCGTGGCATATGCCCTGCTGATTCCTACTCCTGGGGATGGAGTACCTAAGGCTGTATTCAGTCTTTAACTAGTTGCTTGCACCTTATAAGAATGTGAGCATTCAGTTACTTCATTCTGAAGGGTTTAATTTCTATTGAATTTCTCCCAGAACAAACACTAATGTCACTTTCTTCCTCCCACATTGTTTACCATGGTTTGGTGTTTTAAATTCCCCTCGGCTCTTTCATAAATACTCATAACTAAAAGGAGAAGAAGGAGAGAGAAAGGGAGAAGGGGAGGAGGAGAGAGAAAGGTGAAGGAGGAAGGGAGAGAGGGAGGGGAGAAGAAGAAGGTTGAGGAAGAGGGGAAGAGCAGGAGAAGAAGAAGGAGGAAGAAGGAAGAAAAAAGAAAAAGGAAAAGAGATCAAAAAGTTTCTTAGATCCACTTGCAACTCTGAGGGTCTCCTCTTCATTTATCCCTTCAAATAACTCATCCTTTCCCCCAATAACACTATGATTTCCAAAGAATGTTCTATATTGGCAGCAGCAGAATTCTAGAAATTTTTGCAACCTGACCTAACTCTCTTGCACAAAATACTCCCTTTATCATTTCACTGCACAGTTAAAATAGGTATTCAGACAGAATATACATTTTTTTCAAACAGAGTTACATAATTAGATTGCAAGCTTCTCAAAGCAGTCTTCAGAAAGAGAGTCTTGTCTATATTTCCTGTAGTATCTGAATGACGCCCATAAGTCCCAGACAGAACTGTAGTCTGCAAGAACAAAGCACAGTAGACATTCCAAGAACTGGATCAAACTGAACACATTTTCTCTTACATCATAATCACTGAATCAAGAAGAAAATGCAATAAAAGCATAACTAAAAAATAGGGTCAAATTTGGAAGTTAACAGACAACAAATTGTGCTTCAAACAGGAGGACAAGGCAAAGGCATAAATGATACCAAGAAAATAAAAAAGGGACATTAAAAGTAAGAAGGGAACATATATTTCCTAGCTCTCTCTGCTGAGAAGGTCTAGATGTAATAATACCCTAGTATCACCAAGCATGGTCAGCACCCAGATTTTGGTTTCTAATTCCATTCTTTAACAAAAGGAATCAGGGTTCCTTGGAGAAATGGCTGATTCTAGGACTGGGGCAGAGACTATATAAAACGAGAATGGAACAGCTCGTAGAGCCAAAAAGTAAAGAAGAGGTCAACAAACAGAAAGCAGGGAGCATGGCAAAGGGACAGAGGAGCGGAGAGAAAGAGCCCACGATTGCTGAAGATGGTTCGTGGCAGCAACAAAATAGATGACAGAATACTTTATTATAACCCAAGGTATGAAATAAACCCACTTGTTCATGGGTCCATCCTGCCATGAACAAGTGATTGAATAAACAAGTAAATGGGGAAGAGGCACATCTCCCATACTCCTGTGTGAGCTGTGGTTAGTGACTTGCTTCAAAGAGCAGAATATGGGAAGAGGAGGAAACAGTGACTGGACAGTAGAGAAACTTGACAAACACTATCTTATCCAGGTGACCAAGGCCAAGATCCACAGTGACACAAACACTATCTCATCCAGGTGACCAAGGCCAACATCCACAGTGACAAGTCAAGTCAACTACCCCTGACATTTTGTGAACAGAGGCATTGTGCCACTGAGGTCTTTATCCCCAAAACTAATAACTCCAGTCTCCTCATTAGAAAAATATCAGCTAAACCTCATTTGAGGGACATTTTGCAAAATAGGTGGCCAACACTCATCATCAAGGTCATCAAAAATAAAGAAAGCCTGAGGAACTATCAGGGAAAGCCTGAGGAACTGGCAAACAAGATGTGGCAACTAAACATACCAAGATGTCTTGAATGGGAACCTGGAACAGTAGAAGGACATTAGGGGGAAATTAGAAAAATCTAAATAAACTGTGGAGATTGGTTCATTAGTAAAGCACCAATGTTGGCTCCTTAGCTGTGGCAGTAATGTAAGATGCTAGTAATAGGGAAAACTGGGTGACAGATGATATAAGACCTCTGTGTACGATCAGTGCTGCTGCCTATAAATTGAAAGCTATTGTAAAATTAAAAAGTTGTTTTTTTAAAAAACAATAGGTAAAAAAGGGGTAAGGAACAAGATACAGGCATAGAATTATATACCTAAATTAAGTACCTAAAAACCGAGCATCCTCTAGACCTGTTTTTATGTTACTTTTGATGTATCTCAAGAGGCTAGAAAAGATGTATGAGGGAGTTAAACTGGCCTGGACATATGATAGGCTTTTAAAATTTTGATCATATTGCAAAATGAACAATAGTGAAGAGATACTTTTTTAATTTGACTTCCCATATAATCTCCTTTTGCAAATTACTCCCAGGAATTACTTCCCAGGAAGTTTTCAGTTAAGAAACCCTACTGTCCACAAGTGCTTGCATGGGACTTAACCTGACCAGTCAGATGCCCCATCACTGGGTACAGTATTGGTCCAAGGTTAAGAGCCAAACCCAGGTAGAGCTAAGCATGGTCATTTGGGGTGGATTGATGTAGATACTCAGCAGACTTCTGCAACTGTGAGTTGTGCTGGACTACATACACCTAGAACTACCAGGACCAGCCTTTCCAATCACATGAAGAGAGCTCCCTGGATAAAAACATCCAATAGGAAAAAATAAATAGATGTGGAAAGAGATAGATTTCTTTTTTGTTTATTTTGGATTAATATAAGGGTATATTATTTGCATTTTTAAGGTAAAGTCTGAGTTTGAGTTGAGTCCTTTACCCAGGAGATGGGCCCTATACTCCAACATTGTACCTGTTAGGAGTTTGCAGAACCCCCTCCCTCCTTCCTTCTTTTCCTCTTCTTGAATTAAATTGTGTTTCTCTGTTGTGTGGGCCTGTAGTTGTTCATCTACTAGCTTCAAATTAGTATTGAGTGCATGGGATGCTTGCTTTTCTGTTCTTGAGATACTTTACCAAGGAGAACACAAGAGAGACGGATTTCTGATGATGTCATCTGAGACCTGAATGCAATATGGCCAGAGTTTCTACCCCTCCTCTGACTCTCAGTTATTTGGACTGGTAAAGTCCTGATTTTCCCACAATAAATTTAAGTTGTGTTTCTGTTATAATAAAAAATGAACAACTTTGACTCCTAAATCAAGTTGAATATAGGCATACTCAACTGAAAAATCATTCACTCACTAATTTTCATTATTTGTATATTGAAATACTCAACATTAATGGAGTTAGGTCCTAGAAATCCAAGATATAAGAATCAATTTCTCCTTAAATAAATTTATAGTCTACATAGGAGACAGAGAAGTAGATAAGCAAAAACCACAATACAATGTGACAGAGACAATGATAAATGTATTAATGAATGCAGTGGACCTCACAGGGGTGGGCACTCAATGCAGACTAGCACGACATTCTGAGGAAGAGACATCTGAACTTGGTTTAGAAGAATAAGTTAGAGTAGGAAGCCAAGCTGAGTCAGGGGTGAGGGAGGTATGTCGGGACGGGCAAAGGGGGATGTTAAGCCTAAAGAAGAGCCTATGTGATACATAGGTGTGAAGCTGCCTGACTACTCTGAGGAACTACAAGTAAGTAATTCAGCATGACCGTTCCGTGGGAAGAAGGAAGGAGCAAGAAGGAAGTGAGGCCAGAGACGTGGGCTGTCATGACTGAATTGTAGCCCAAAGACAATCGAGGGCTGCAGATACCAGTTATGTCTGGAGAATTATTTCTGTCACTGTGGCTAAATGATGCACAATTTTTAACATTTGATATTTGCATGTGCACATGCACAAGCGTGCACACACACACACATCTACCTACAGCTTACCAAGGTATTACTCACATATTCTTTTCCAAGTTCAGTCCTAACTGGCTCTCATCTAAGAACCAAGCTGATTGCCCAGGACTTAGTGAGGTCTCAGAGCAGACATGGCAAACACAATTTTAGCTGTAGCAGGTAAACTGGTAATAGGTAAATAAGAGCTGATATTCTTTTTTGCACATTTGATCCACACGCACTCCAAATTCTCAATAATGATTTTTGTGAAAGTTTTCCTTTGATTGAAGAAGACAGATTTTCATCATTGTGTTTTCTCCCTTAGAAAATGCTCACCAGCCTAGGGAAGGCTCACTTACTACATCGGGAGGACAGAGAACATGTTACCACTGGTTCATGAAATTCAATGAGAATTTACTAACAAGAACTGTGGTGTCTGAGGACCAATTTAAAAAAATGTAGATCTGGTTCAATCCAACAAATACCCATTAAGTTTCTACCCTGTGAGAGCCGCTGTTCTAGAAACTCTGGGGGTACAAGCTGAATTCCCCATGCAAAAACAAATTTTCTCAATCATGCTATGAAAGGTTCTTTATATATCAAAGTTGGCAGGAAATAGAGGACTAAAATTGTTTCAAACTGTTGTTGGCAGTAAGCTTCTGTCTGTGTTAATTACACTCTGTGTTTGATGTTCATCATTCAGTCAACAGTTAACGCATTGTAGCCTTTCTACGATTGACTAAATACCAAATTACTGTGTACAGCTTTTTGGATTTCCGAGTTTATCAAATTTATATCATTCCCAGACTCATTGATCTAATAGGGTGGAGATTTTTCCAGCTCTAACTCCTTTAATAAACAACTAGTCAATGAAAATATTGGGTACAAATATAGGGTCCTGAGGAAAAGCTTAAACATTTGAAACCCTTAAAAAATATTTAAGGTATTTGAGGAAATGCTTCTGACTTTCAATTTGAAAGGAGCACTTATGAAAAAGTAAATTGCACCATATTTTAGTATTGGCTACTGTACATCTCTCATGGCACCGATACAGGATTACATAATGCATTGACATTATCAGAAAAAATTAACAGAATTTAGGTGAGTGTATGTGCATATACATTGCTTGTGTAGGTATGTGTGTTGGCACAAAAGTGACAAAAAGTTATTTAAAAATAATTCCAGGTAAATACCACAATGAATAGAGATCAAATAAAAATGTTTTGTGTTCTGAGTTTTATGTTCATTATGCAATTCTCAAAAGATATATTAAAATAGGTATTTTAGCATGAAAGAGAGAAGGTAGCCCCCAATAGCTTGCACTAGATTGCAAGGGCCAGTTTTGTGCATCTCTTTCTCAGCTCCATGTTCAGTAACTTAACTTGAGTATATTTCAATTGGCTGTGGTGAGAGTAGTTACACCATAGCAATTGGCAAATGCTATAAATCAGAGCTGTTTTTATCTGGGAGAGCTCATTGGTAAACATTTACCAATACTTCACTACATATATAATTCTTACATTTATGAAGATATATGCATATATGTACATATGCATGTATGCATGCGTACATATATGTGTGTGTATTATACATACACAAATGCATATGTGTAAAACATAATGTTGAGGAATAGAATGCTAAACAATATATATAGTGTTGTAATAATATAACGTAGGGATTATTTTATCTTTGTGTCCTTATACTGGACATTGGGTTGCTTTTCTCTTTAGTAGTTGTAAATACACATGTATAGATAGATAATAAACAGATGATAGATAATGAAAAAGAGAGATATCATGAGTAACTAAATAATAAAATTATTACTATAAGCATAAATAAATAAGACTGGAATAAAAATAAATACTAGTTAATACACTGAGAAAAATTCTGGTTCAGTGCCCATAGCTCAGTGGTTATGGCACCAGCTGCATACACTGGGGCTGGCAGGTTGAACCCAGCCTGGGCCAGCTAAACAACAATGACAACTATAAAAAAAAAAAAAAACTGAGCATTGTGGTGGGCACCTGTAGCCCCAGCTACCTAGGAGGCTAAGTCAAGAGAATCACTTAAGCCCAAGAGTTTGAGGTTGCTGTGAGCTGTGATGCCACAGCACTCTACCAAGGGTGACACAGCAAGATGCTGTCAAGAAAGAAAGGAAAGGAAAGGAAAAAAGAAAGAGAGAAAGGGAAAGAAAGAGAGAGAGAGGAAAAAAAGAAAGAGAGAGAGAAAGGAAGGAAGGAGGGGAGGGAGGGAAGAAAGAAAGAAAGAAATGAAGAAAGAAAGATTCTAATGGCTTTACTAAAAAAAAAGAAAAAATCTTAAACATTTCAAAAACTTGCTAGAGCTAGAAAAATAACTTAATCCAACTGCCCTTAATGTAATCCAACTGCCCGGTTCACCTATAAGGAGGCAGAGACACAAAGCATTTAAGTGGCTTACCTACAAGGATAAAACCAGCCAAGTGACAAAGCCAGAACCAGAGTCAAGTCTTCTAACTCAGGTTTCTAACAGGCTCATTAGACCTGTCACACTCCCTTTTATGACAATTTAACAGTCTGAAGTTGCCAAAGCAAGCATCAATTTTTCCAGTAAATGTTTTTCATTATTATAACAAAATACCAAGTGCTTTAGGGCCTGTTAAGAGAACAGAAATATATTGTAGACTTTTTTAAGGCCGCTCCCACAGGTCTTTCCAACGTTTGACCTCATAAATGGAAAGTCTAGAACACAAAATTTGAGATAGGGGAAGTATTTTCTTTTACAAAATTTCTTTTACTATTTGCAGTTTCCCCCATCATTTAATATAAAAATACAGATGTGGTTTTCCCCATCTCAGAATATTAATCTAGTTTTAATCCTTAAGGAGATTAGAAACTGCCTATCACTACTTTAAGATACTGTCTTAGTCACTTAGATACTTTTGTGCTGCTGTAACAGAATACCACAGACTGGGTAATTTCTAATGGACAGACTCTGTTTTTTGCCCTGCAGTTCTGGAGGTTCAGAAGTCCAAGATCCAGGGTCCACATCTGACAAGAATCCTCCTGTTGCATCATAACGTGGCTGCAGGTATGACATGGTGAGAGAGAAGGCGCAAAACGGGACTGAACCCAGCATTTTATTAGGAACCCAATCCCATAATAATGGCACTACTGCATCAACGAGGGCAGTGACCCCATGATCCAAAAGCTTCTTAAAGGTCCCATCTCCCAACACCTCCACATCAGCAATCAAGTTTCCAACACATAAACTGGGGGGGGACACTTTTAAACTACAGCAGATAAGAATGTGTCAGGATATAATAAAAAGATCTGTCAGATTTATGACTAATATAGAAATTGCCTGATGTTATCTAAAATACCCGTTCAATGAGAATGCTTACAGAAGATAATTTATATTTCATAAACTGATAGATTGCCAAAAATGTTACTTCCAGTAGGAAGTCGCTTCCTAGGTGGAACCTGACTTCCATTTGATAACTTCCCTTAGTAGGCATCTCTGATGGCACTGCGGCTTCTCTTTTGCCTAAAACATCCATTCATTCACTAAAAATAAATTAGGCAGCAGTGCAAAAAAGAGTAGGTTTTAGAATAAAATACACAGCTTCAAATCATAATTCAGCCACTTCCTAATCATGTAACCTTAAGAAAGTTACTTAACCGTTCTGATCCTCAATTTCTTTACCTGTGAAACGGAAACGGTAGTACCTAGAATTAACTTGACCTCTTAGGATCAGAGAGAGAACATGTCTAAAATATCTGACACAATATATGATGTACGTTAGATATTCAGTGAAAATTATTTCCTTCTTTGCTCTCCTACCCTCTTCTTTGTCTAGGTACTGGAGATATGTACATTAATTAATTATAATCCCTACAGTATAGGTATTTACAATACATTAAGAGGAAAGATTTCTGAATGACTAATTTCCACATAGGTTAACTTGGTGAATCAATTAGGATCACATCAGAAAACAGATAATACCTAAAATTGGATAATTTGAGCCCACTCCGATTCATAAGAAGGGAACACAGACCCCCACCTCAGAATGTCACACAATAAGAGGGTGTAAGAGCGGAGATAATGTATCAGCCGTCTTGGGAACAGATAGTCTGTCAAAAGCACCAAGAAGATGCTGAGAGCTCCAAAACCAGGCTCCAACTTCTACACTAATTTTCCATCACCTACTACTTGGACACAGGTAAGTGTCTATGGGAAATGAGTAAAGAACATAGTTCCAG
Source organism: Otolemur garnettii (assembly GCF_000181295.1). Classification (NCBI taxonomy): domain Eukaryota; kingdom Metazoa; phylum Chordata; class Mammalia; order Primates; family Galagidae; genus Otolemur; species Otolemur garnettii. Next base: position 32,554,224 of record NW_003852399.1, on the reverse strand, counting down.
TTCAGCAGCAAGATGCTGGGAAGAGAGATTTTAACTCCTTAAGCAACATAATAAGATTTTTTTTTTAAATAAATCATCATACTGTGTTACAAAAAGCAAATCAGAGAAAAACCTAAGGGTGAAAAATCCAATTGGATACTATTTTTCTCTTACCTCTAAGTGTGCCTCAGTTTGCTTGTTTCTGGTTCTTTGTTTTATTTTTGTTTATTTATTTATTTATTCATTCATTTTGAGAGGGAGTCTTGCTCTGTTGCCCTGGCTAGAATGCAGTGGCATCATCATAGCTCATTGTAACCTCAAATTCCTGGGCTCAAGCAATCCCCCTGCCTCAGCCTCCCAGGTAACTAGGACTTCAGGTGCAAACTACCACATCAGGCTAATTTTTTCTATTTTTAGGAAATAACAGGGTCTCACTCTTACTTTGGGTGGTCTCCTCAGCTCAAGCGATCCTCCCATCTCAGCCTCCCAGGGTGCTAGGTTTATAGATGTGAGCCACTGCACCCACCTGAGTCTGCTTGTTTTTAAAAATGAGAAAAATAATTGCATTTACCCCCAAGGATTAACTGCGAGGCTTAAATATAGGTATGATAATTAGGTAGAGTACCAGGTACAATATTAGGTGCATAGTAAATGCTTTACAACACAATCACACACTCACGATTACTTTACTCTTATCCATATGAAAGATGATGGTTGCATAAACCAAGGAAATGAATAGATTTTAAACATTTATTGTGTGGAGAGTGAGAAAGAAGGGGGAATCAAGAATGACAACTGTGTTTGGAGTTAGAGCAAATAGTTGGGTGATAACGGATGAGAAACACAGAGGAAGACAGCTCTCCCAGCCTCTGCACAAGTTCAACATTCCCTAGGGTGCTCTGCTGCTAAAGCTTTGAGAAGCTGACCAGTTTCTCAATGCTCTAAGCTTCAGTTTCTTCATCTATGAGAAAGAGATAACATAAAGTGTAAATGTGCACTTAATTAATGTGAATTTAACTCTCTGATCTCAACCAAAGAGAGACAGTAAGAGTAAACATGAGTGCAAGAGAAAAATAAATTATGTAACCACAATTTAGACCATTCCACTCAATGAGCATAATTCTAAAATGAACATAATAAGGACAAGAAGAACCTGCTATTGCCTCAGTTGATTGGGTTCTCTTATGCTGTTTGATCATAAAGGTTTAACACACATTTATTTATATGATATGGTCCCAAATGAGATCTAATACAATTGGGACCAGTGATTGACTGATTGAATAATATGCCCTTAAAGCAAGGAATTATAAATAAAAAAAAAATACATATACTTTAATCATTTAATTTAAAACCAGATATAAGTTTACTATCCTATGTTTTACTAGAGTCAAGACTTCAAAAGTTTTTGTTTTATGTTCCTTTTTTTTTTTTTTTTTTTGGTATAGATCCACTCATTGTAAAGTTCCATATCATAGTCCTAATTTTAATACTTTCCAGTCTTCAGTAATAATACAACTTTAAGAGTCTAGATTAACAAGGTTGGGTGAGACCTAACAAATAAATAAGGTGCTGTCACAGTACAGACAGCCCTCTGTGTATTTAAAAACCATTATCCTTGTGCAGTGAGTCGATAGTCTCTTTGGGGTAACATCACACCTCTCCTAAAGTGTGTTTCTTCCCCACACACCCCTTATGCTGGTTCCAGTCCTAACTGTCAGAGCCTTTCCCTTAGCTCGAACACTCTGGACTAGATTAACTGCTGAATCAATACTGTATTGCCACATATTTCTTCTTCTGTTTCTTCCCTGTAGATTTTAATCATAACTCGGACATCCAATGAGCAACTAAACCACCTTAAGTTGTTCCCAAAGAAAGTACAAGAATAATATAGCTCCATTTCAAATGATCAAACTAAACAGAATACTCAGAAGCATCACTGAGGATGCCAAACAGTGTCTCCCTGCCCCCAGCGGACACAGAGCAACACTCCAACACCAGCCAGAGGGAGAACCAGGAACTGAAAGAGAAGGAGTTGCCAGGGAGCGGTACGAGGAAAAGCCTGTCTTGAATTTGAGAAAGAGACTGGTGCTATTTCAAACCAGGAGAGCTGATCTCCATCTCCCTTCTGTCCTGCCCTTCCAAAAGGGTTTGAACATGCGCAGAGAAGAGAAACATAGAAAGCTAGATGGAAGGAGGAGAAAAATGAGCAGTGGGGAAGGTTTTTACTCTTTTTCACAACTGGCCAAATTAGGACTTGAGGGGATACTAGGATGTTCTCTGTAATATTTGGGAATGTCAGAGGGAAAAAAAAAAAGACTGCTAATATATTTCCCAGATACAGCTGGAGGGTGGTGGTCTTCACCAACACATCCAGCCCCATGAAACCTAAGGAAGACATGAGTGTGGGTGTGTGTGCACAGAGACACAAGGGGAGGCCCTGACCACCATCAGGCATGGGATAAGCATGGAGATCTGAAGAATCTCGTGGCCCCAGAGCAAGGACAAGCCAGTGGGCAACCCTAACAGTCCACCTGGGAGGAACCCCCAAAGAGAGGAGACAGAGAATGTAGCCACCCAGAGAGTGAGGTTCCCATAGTCTCTTATCGTGCCAAGGCTAACACCTGAAGGAGTCACCCAGGGCAGGATAAGAGACTATCGGAACCTCAGCAGAATATAAAACTATGTGACTTCTCTCTGCCTTCAACATTGGGAGAATATCTGTCCCTTATCTCAGGATATTTAAGAAATTGAATCAGGACAAAAAGAGAAGAAGACCCTTTGGATGCAGAAAACAGTTGAGTGTTGAACTCATTAAATTTTCAGCTGGACTATGTTCATTTCCTACATCTTGACCAAGAAATTGGAGCACTTGGGCTGTTTTAATTTGAAAACAGGTTGAAGACTCAGCAGCACAAGTGAAGGTCAGCCTAGAAATAAAGCTATTTACTTTTGGAACGAAAATGTGTGACCCCGGCACTTACAGCAATTACATGTATGTGTCACGCACTACAAAATTATACAGGAGTTTCCTACACACAATTTTTAGCCTGAATACTTTACAGGTGAGTGAATAAGATTTTAACATACTGAAAAGTATGCTTAAAAGATCCATTTGATAGAGACTATAAGCACTATTGCTGGGGTATGTTGCCAAGAAGAGCCAGAAGGCATGAGATCGAGCCAGGTAATCCAAGAGTTTGAAGCATCAGTCTGTTCAGAAGCAACATTCCTTATGTGACAGCAACTCAAAGGAGTGAATTAAATTTTTATTTTAAATCTGAGAGAAAATATAGTTGATTTATGGGTGTAAGACATCCTGCTCTCAACTGAATCCTGGCCCCTCCATAAGATCCACTTTAATTGTTGGCAAAAGTGCGACTTGCGAGAATTACAGTAATCTAGTCTGGCTGCAGCCAGTGCAGGCAACTTTGCTTTCAAATCCATTGGAGCCAACCAGGATTTCTTTCGTTCTATATTTTGAAGATGGTAATATGTATGTTGGCCATATTTCAACTATTCTTTTCAAAGCTCACAAAAGATGCAACTCCCCCTCCCCCACCCTACCCTCTCATGAGAAAGGAAAAGAAACCGGCCTCAAAGTCCCTTTACTAAAATCTGTGCATCTGCGCAATCCAGGCTTCAGTTAGCTGTTTTCATTGTCAAAAATCAAATAACTAGCCTCTTCTACCTCTTCACCCCTTCTTGTTCTGGCTCTGTCCACTGGAGGTGACCCAGAATTCACACTTTAGCACCAGCAAGGTGGAGAAGGAAGGACTCGCAGTGAGGCAGGGAGGAAAAGGAGGCTGCCTCCTGGCTGAGGTCAGAATCAAAACATTCACAACGGCATGCATCATCTGCAAGCCAATGGCTCCTAAGAGCTGTGCAGAAACAGTAAACAATAAAGAGTTAGAGACCAGCCAGGCAGCAGGTAGAACAGGTGCAGAGAGATGGGCACCTCTGATATCAAGGTGAAATGGGTCACTCAGATGTTCTTTAAAGAAAGCTAACGTGCCGCCTGAAAGAGCTTATACAGCTCTCCAAGTGAGAAATATTCCTGGATTGTTATTATTTATCTAGAGCCCCAGGTGTACACTGAGCTCTATAATAGGCAGCATGTGCCAAAACAAAGAGCAGATCCCTCGCCCCGAAGAGTTTGCCATCTAAAGGCACATTTGGGTACACTTACACTCCACAAATCGGCAAAGCAGAAAATAAACACAACACAGATGGACACGGAGGAATAGATCTTTGCTGAATGTGTCAGATCTTTCGGAAACAGGAGGACTTTCAGGACCTGCATTTCTTGTTGGATTGGATTTTTAAAAAGAAAAGAAGAAGAATCTTCTGTTAATAAGAATTTAAAGAGATTTTGACAAGCTAGAGCAATAGGCTAAGTATAACAGGATGACTTTGTTTTTTTTTTTTTAAGATGGCTTTAAATAAAATCTATAATGTAAAGACTCACATTTGGAGACAAAATAAAAAGATAGCTTAGGAACCGAATATGAGTTAAAACCATCAGTACTGTGTTGTGGTTGAACTCTCCAAATAAGAGGTTGATACCAGAATAAATCAACAAAAGGAAAATACCTAAGATGAGAAATGTGATGATTTGGTTGAGGGCAGTCTCTGAGCGAGTTCTGATTCAAATGGGACATCCCAGATCAGATTGCTGGGACACTGTGTGGTGTGGTGGTTATGAGACTACTAGATCAATAGTTTGCCAGTTTATAGATCAGGGCTTTACCTGCCAGTTACATAAACTTGAGGGAATTTGTTTACTTCTTTGTTAGCATATTCCTTTGTTAACATTTCCTTCTATGTTAGCATAGGGGAAAAAAGAAAAAGGAAGAGCAGCAGAGAGAAGAGAAGAAAAGAAAGGATATTAAGAACACCACCAAATTTACGAGAAGATCTTCATAATCTGGCATCACACAATCAACTATTATTACAACAGAGCCACTAAACCTCCACAGCCTTTCCTGAGAACTCACTCTTGTAACCGGGTCACCACAGTCCAGTTCCTGAGCTTCTATTCAGATAGCCTGATGACAGGGTGGCAAGCCTAAAGCTATAGGGGCACAGTGCTCCATGATGCACCCCTCCCCGGGGCTTCTTGGTCTTTAATTTTTAGCTTGGTAAAAATCCTCCCACAAGGAGAACTACAAAACACTGAAAGAAATCATAGATGACTTGTTTCCATCAAGTGGAAAAATATCCCACGCTAGTGGATTGGTAGAATCAACATCATTAAAATGTCCATACTACCCAGGGTGAAAGACAGATTCAACTCAATCCCCATCAAAATGCTAACATTATATTTCACATAGCTAGAAAAATAAAATTCTAAGCTTCATTTGGAACCCAAAAAGAGCTCAAATAGCCAAAGCAATATTAAGTATAAAGAATAAATCTGGATGTATCACATTACATGATTTCAAATTATTCTATAAGGTTATAGTAACCAAAAGAGCATGGTATTGGTATAAAGGTAGAGACAGAGAACAATGGAACAAAAAAGAGAACCTGGAAAAAAAATAATTTACCTACCACCAACTGACCTTTGAAAAGCAGACAACATACACGGGGGAAATAAACAGGGGAATAAACCCTATTCAATAAACGGTGCTGGGGAAACTGGATGCTTAAGAATGAAACAGGACTCCTATTTTTCACCATATAAGGACTTAAACGTAAGGCATGAAACATAGAAGAAAATTCTAGAAGAAAACATAGGAAAAACTCCTCTAAGACATTGGCCTACACAAAGAATTTATGACTAATAAACCAAAAGCAAATACAGAAATAACAAAAAATTTAAAAATGCGACTTAGTTAAATCAAAATAAATAGAACCAAGACTTACATTTCACAATTTACATCATTGATTCCATGTGCCATTGTGGTCACGATTAATGAGCTTCTCACTGTTTCAAAAACATTTCTCTACTACTTCGAGACACCAAGGAAGGGTACACTATAGTGTAAATGGGATGTTTATGATGTGGGAGACCTTGTATCCATCACTCCAGCCTTTGTCTAGAAAGACTATCCTATCTTGTTCTCACAACTCATCCTTCCAGGGCCCAGACCACAGCTATCTGTTAATGGACCTCCTAGATATTGCCCTGCCTCTGTGCTCCATCCACCTGTTAGTACAGTTCCCTCCTCTATTGGTATATTAGTCAGGATTCTCTAGAGAAATACAACCAATAGAAGACACAGGTAGAGACAGATAGATGGGTAGATACTTATTATAGGAATTGGCTCACACATTGTGCAGGCCAAGAAGATCTGCCATCTGCAAGCCAGAGAATCCAGAACACTAGTAATGACTCAGTCCATGTCTGAAAGGCTGAGAACTAATGGAATTCATGGTGTAAGTTGTGGTCCAAATCCAAATAAAGAGCTCTGATGCCTGGGGGTAGGAGAGGATGTATATCCCAGATCAATCAGAAAACAAATTTGCCCTTCCTCTACCTTTTTATTCTATTCAGGCCCTCAATGGATAGTATGAATCCTGCATGCATTGAAAAGAGAGATCTTCTTCACTTGGTCCACTGATTCAAGTTCTAATCTCTCCCAGAAACATCATCACAGACACACCCATATATAACGTTTTACTAGCCATGTGGGCATATCTTAGCTCAGGCAAGTTGACACATAAAAGTAACCATCACAGATGAGATCACTCTTGGTCTACTCTCTGCCTGGACCAGGGCCTGCAATCTCCACCCTCCCTTAGGCATGGTGCCTCCCTGCAAACTGAACCTATAGTGGGATCAATTCTGCCAGGACTCCAAGCCAGACATGACCTGTCATAGGTAGTCTGCTCCACCAATTCCCAAGTCACCCAATCTCAGCTAGTAAATGCCCCAAAGATCTTCCCTCCATAGATACTTGTCTGATTGAGGGAGGAGTATGCCCAGGAAAAAAAAAATCCCACTCTTCTTTCAAATCCTGGATCACACCATTACTTCTAGCATCCTGGTACTGCTTATTGGCTACCACAGTGAAAAGAACACTGTGTCAACAGAAGACAAGCTTCAACTCCAATTTCTCATTGGATGCCACATGTTGATTCTATTGCTATTAAAAGTCATTTGTGTTGACTAACTTGTAATAACATTTTCTGATTGTTATTTGCTATTTTTCCCAGTGATTTCTTGTGCCATTGCAGCCTTCTCAGAGTCCTAGCATCATTACTTATTCATGCATTCTGCATGCCATCTTCCTCCTTTCTCGTTATTGGGTGACTTTTCACTTGGCCTTTTCTGCAGATCAGCCCCTCGGAATATGCCATCTGGAAAAATGGAGAGTGAAACACTGCTTTAAATTAAAGAGGAAAAAAAAGAGAGAGAGAAGAGAAAGAGACTTTTCATCACCCTGAATTAGACCCAATTTTCCCACTCTGTCACCACCCTCATAGGAGCTGGCACACTCTGCAGAATCTGTCCGTGTTTCTTCTAACTATGACAGAGGGGGACGAGGGGAAGACAGAGAGAAAGAGAGAGAGAGAGAGAAAGTGAGCGAGCGCCATCCAATGCATTAGATAGATTTGGCTAGATTGATGTCATTGCTCATTAAGAAAACAGGCAATCTGCTTCTCATTCTCATTGGAGAAAATAAATTTGCACAGAGCCCAGCCAAATAATGTGTAGCAAATGATCAATGTTATCTGAGGGAGAAGATGATTGATCCTTTATTTCTTACACCCTCTCATGCATAATACATAAAACCCAGGATGTCCTCGGCTCGCCTCAGGACCTAACAGTGATGTACTGCATTACCATGCAGATCACTCCTTCTGAATTTCCAGGGACAGTCCCCATATCCCTGCGCAAACGAGAGCCAAGAATGCTTCAGAAATCAAGAGTCCCTGATAGCGGTGTGATGGATTCTTGAATCTTTTCCAGGCCTTTTTACAAACACATACATGACTCAGGAAAAGTCTCAAAAAGACTTCAGACCTCAATATCCTCTAACTGAAAACAGAACTGGTAATATTGGCTTCTTTCAGAATAGCAGTTAAAAGATCAGAAAAATGGGGTTCTTTCAAAGAACCAAAAATGAGGGAGATGCCTACAGAGGAAAAGAAACTTTTTATTGTTACTGAGATTCAAAGAACCAAGGTAATCATTTGTAATTTTGGAGAAAGGTGGCTTCGCAAATGTTCTCAAATGTTGCATCTTAAGTTAAGACTCTGTTGTTCTCGATACTCATTAAATAATGATAGTGATGATGTTGATGACAACAATAATGGCAGCTAACTTTTTGTTTGTTTGTTTGGGATTCATTGAGGGCACAAAGAATTAGGTTACGCTGAAGGTATTTTTTAGATGAAGTCGCTCTTAGAACTGTGTCCCACCCCAGGCAGCTAACATTTTTAAACATTTATTTTCCAGGCTTTAAGTTAAGCACCATACATATGTTAACTCAGGTAATGTAGACTGCAGTTTAGAGAACTTAACTTTCCCAAGGCTCCTGGCTAATGACGAGCCCAACACTATTTACACCAACAAGTGAAAGCTAGTAGATGGGGTTGGTATCAAAACGAAGGAATCAGAATACAAAGTAAAACTGCCCACTCTCAATACCTACCACTGGCTGGTAGAAGATTAGCAAACTAACAAAACTTGAAAAGAACTGATGAGTTTCCGCCTTTACTATCAGCCAATCACCATACCAGAGTCTTCACATAAATTTTAGTAATACTAGTGATTAAAATGATAACCAATCTATGGAGTCGGTGTTAGCACGCTGTGCTGGTTATTAATCGATTGTTTCCCAGTTTCAAACCACCCCCTCTACTCTGCTCACGCGACTCGGAGGCTGGAGCTCTGCAGACCACGTGTCTGCTACTCCCTGCTAGTCTCCGCCAGGAGGGGGCGCCAGAGAGACCGCGGGGCGGAAGGCCGAGGCGGGGGCGAGGAAGAGGGATCTACTTCCTTCCGGTCGGTGTCACCGTCATTTCAGCGACGCGTCTTAACGCCGGTAGCAGCAGCTCCTCCCAGCTTGCAGTAGCGTTTTCATTCCAGTAGCAGAAGTGAATCAAGTGTGTAGTTTTTCCTACACTCGCAGAACCCGGCCTCCTCGTGGCGGCACCCGTGCAGCCAGCACTCCTTGAGGGTCTGCATCCAGCTCTGCGGGACGCTCCTCCAGTGGTCTGAGTTTGAATAAGTCCACCCTCTTCTTTTTGTTTCCTCCACTGTGAGGTGGGAGCTGCTTCCCGCATTATTGCCTCCATGATATTTAGGTGTTTCTTATCTTTCCATTTCTCCAGTATCTGGTTAACACTTTTTAATATTAAATTCTCTTTATTAATATAACTGATATATTAGTTGCTATCTCCTGACTTGAACCGAGAGATACAACATCTCAATTCAGAGATAAGGGTAAGTTGCTCCCATTCACTACTGAGTCAAGTAAAAGAGTTAGCGTGGGAGCCAACCCTGCAACTTTCTGGGTCTCAATCATATGCTCTTACCAATACCCAGGGCGTTGTGGCAGGCGCCTGTAGTCCCAGCTACTTGGGAGGCTGAGGCAAGAGAATCACCAAAGCCCAGGAGTTGGAGGTTGCTGTGAGCTGTGTGATGCCATAGCACTCTACCCAGGACAACAAAGTGAGACAAGGAAGGAAGGAAGGGAGGGAGAATCCTAGAATAAAAATAAGAAAAATTTTAAAACAAATAAAATAAATAAACTTCCAAAACTTCATAAAGATTGTGATAGATTTGTCACTTTTGAGTGCACGGCAGGACTCCACGCTGCAACAACACACACTCTGCAGACCAAGAAAGAGCAGATCAGAAGGTACATTGTGTGTGCTGATGTGCGCACATACCTCGTACACACTACATTGGTGTTTTTTTTAATCTCATGGCACACTTGATCCTATAGTTAAATTTCCACAGCACACTTAAATTATGTTGATCAAAAAAAAAAGACTAAAAAAAGAGTATACTTACAGTGCTCTGAAATTCTTTCAAAAATAATTTACTTAATGAACTTTAAAATTGTTCACAGCACACCCATAGAAAATCACTGCACTATATCAACACAGTGATTGTAAATTACAGCTACATCTATACTGTGAGACTTAAGATGATTGATGACTTCAAAGACAAAGAAATTGGGAGTTCAGAATCTATACTGACCAGAAGTCAAGAAATCAGAAACAACTCCCAGGAGATAACATGAAGCCCTTACCAGAAATTCCAGGACATTGTATACAATAAAGTAAGCTTTTTCCATCAAATGAATCAAAAAATGTTTAAAAGCCTCATATTAAGTTTTATAGCACACATATACAGCCCTATTATGAAACTAATTTATAGCTTTCATATGAAACCTATAACCTAATTATAGCCTAAGAATATGGGGAGGGAGGAGGGGGAGGGAAGGGGAGGGGGATGGATGGGTAGCTCGAGGGTGATTGGAGGGATCACCTCTATGGTTTATCTTACAAGGGTACAAGTGAATCTTTCTAAAAGTAGAATATAAACGTCTTAACACAATAATTAAGAAAATGACATAAAGGCTATGTTAACCAGTTTGATGAAAATATTTCAAATTGTATATGACAACACCACACTGTACCCCATGATTGCATTAATGTACACAGCTATCATTTAATAAAAAAAAAAAAAAGAAATGAAAGTGGAGATGTTCATGCCTCCTGAAATACCCACACCCTACACACGCCACACATTTTTCTCCTTCCTCAGAAAGCCTTGCAGCTTTCTAAATCAGTGGTGCACAGTACTCATAGGTCTTGCTTTTCATTGTATGTTAGAGTAGAAATACGGTGGGAAGGACTATCTTTTCCTATTGTATTTGCAATTCATCTGGAGGCCATACTGCACTGAGCCCATCTAAAACACATGATGAATGTCCTCATATTTCTAGGAAATCCAAACAGAACCCAGGGAACAGAATGAGTAATTTGACCAAGTGGGTGGCCTAAGCCACAACAAAGGGTAGAATGGAGAAAAATAGTCACCCTCGCACCCCGTGATGCTTCCTCCTACATAAGTGCGCTGGGCAGCACCTTCCCCAATGTCACACATCCAGTGGGTGCCTAATAAACGTGAGGTGCCTCTGATAACACAGAACACAAAAGCACTATAATGAATAGTGGGGGATAAAATAGATGTCGGGGATGGTTTAATAGTGGTTGTGTCTTTTTACGTCAGTTTAGAACAATAAAGCCTACTATTACGGTACAGGTAGATCACGTTAGATGTGAAAAACTGTAACTCCCATGTCTCGTGTCATCCCGGGAAAATGCAACTTGGATGAGAGCACAAGATTCCTTTTAGTAACATAAAGGAAGTCGCTGCTTATTGTGGGGCTGTACTCAAGCTTCCACACACTCCGCATTTGGAGGCAAGGTCAGGAAAGAAGACACCCACTGAGACTGAAGGTAGATCAAGTCCCTTATAAGGAATTTGCATATTGAATGGTCCTAAGACTTGGTGTGTAAATGAGTTGCTGCATAGACTTCAGAATCCACCAAGCCCAACAGCTGCAATGTAGGGAATTGAGGTTACAACCTGATCAACTTGTATTTGAGAGTAAGTATAAAGAGACCTATCAACAGAAGAGAGCTGTGTATGTAATAAAGGAAAAGAAAGGCCAAAGAATGTAAATTTGTCAGTATTTATACAATAAATAATCCTGCTACTAAAAGGATTACTGGGCGGGCATGGTGGCTCTTGCCCGTAATCCTGGCACTCTGGGAGGCCGAGGCAGATAGATTGCTTGACCTCAGGAGTTCAAGACCAGTCTGAGCAAAAATGAGGCCTCTGTCTCTAAAAATAGTTGGGCGTTGTGGCAGGCTCAAGGCTGAGGCAAGAGAATCACCTGAGCCCAATGTTGTAAGCTATGACCCTACAGCACTCTACCAAGGGTGACAAAGTGAGGCTCTGTTTCAAAAAATAAATAAAAGGATTTCTCCATTTTGAGGTGTAGGAATAAGCTAGTGTGAGAGGGTGGCATGGGAAATAGCTTGGTTGAGGAAAAGGGTCTAAGAAGTTAAGTCACAGCACATGTTTTAGAGACATATAGAGTATTAAAATTAAGTCTTATAATCAGGGGAAATCCATATTAATAACTAATCTACATCACATGATTCATAATTCTAGGAAAGTTACACTCATCTGAGGCCCTGCAGTGTGCACCACCCATCTGATTTGGGAAACCAGGACATTACAGTGATTGGTAGGTTTAAAATATGGGGAGGGAGAATTTTGCTGAGCTTAGAAAAATGGTCAAGCTAGGTACAGTGGTTCATGGCTATAGTCCTAGCTACTTGGCAGACTAAGGAGGGAGGATCACTGGAGCCCAGGAATTCAAGGCTGCAGTGAGCTATGATGGCACCTGTGAATATTGCTGTACTCCGGCCTAGGCAATATAGCGAGACTCTATCTTCTTTAAAAAAAAAAAATGGCCAGCAGAAAACAGGTCTCCATGCTTTCTGGACAGGGCGTATGATCTGAGAGTGAGCCCTGTTTAATTAAGGCTATATATCTTCTCAGATCAGGTAACACAAAAAACATATTTGGTGGATGTGACTTGGTTCTCCAGATCTGAACTGACTCCAGATTAACTAGACCACAAAGCTTAGAACCAATTCCTGGAAAAGAATGACCCAACCAAGTCACTGCTGCTCTGAAATGTCTAGCTGGAGTAGCCAACCGCCCACTCACACCTCGACACCTGCCATGGAGCCCTGAGTTGACCTCTCCCTAGAAGCAAGAGCTGGAATCTGAACATTTACGTTACCGTGTATCAGTCATCGCCCTTTTTACGTCTATATTTACTCTCTCCAATGAAGTCATAAGTAGACTCCTAAGAAGGGCCATGTCCTAAAAGTCTTTCTATTATGAACTGACAGTTACTGTGGTGCGTACCATATTCCAGGCCCTGCACTAAGAGCTTTACCTCAATTATTTCACTTGTCACAACTCCGTGAGCTGAGTATTATTTTCTTCATTTTACACAGGAAGAAATCAATGTACGAGGTATTTAAGAAGGAATTGGATAATTTGCCTGTGATTACATATTTAGGAAGTAGTGGGGATGGATTCAAGTCCAGGCAATCTTAACCCCTAAACGGATTTTTATAACTGCTATGGCAATGTGGGGTGGTATAATGATTAAATAGACAAAAGGACATACCCCCCAGTTACTTAACATATTCTGGTATAGCTTTTGTATTTTTGTGTTTTCTTTTTTTACTAACAACCCTGCAAGCCTGGAATATTACAGTTCTTGGGGGTATGGTACTGATACCAGAGGAGATGGACTGATAAAATAGTAACTTTTTGAATTTACTCTTCAATGAGTATTTATCCTATATACCCAGTGTGTATCAGAATTTAGAATCTGATGAAGAACGCATCTAAAAACAATGAATGATGGAAAATTCAGTAAGTGATAATGGAGAACCTGGCTAATGATTTAAAGAGAAAAAAATTAAGTTCCTAGCTCATACTGTATACCATGAAACGTCCTTAGAGATTCAAGTAGGAAAAACAAATAACACTGATATTAGAAGTAAATACAAGTGGAATTGATGTAATCTTTGGCAGGGAATTATACCAAAGATAAATTCATACAGGGAAGAGATGGAGAAATTTGATCACATCTCATTTTTATATTTTTTTAACTTTTTTTTGGAGACAGAGCCTCAAGCTATCCCCCTGGGTAAAGTGCTATGGCATCACAGCTCACAGCAACCTCCAACTCCTGGGCTTAAGCAAGTCTCCTGCCTCAGCCTCCCAAGTAGCTGGGACCACAGGCACCCGCCACAACGCCTGGCTATTTTTTTTGTTGCAGCCGTCATTCTTGTTTGGTGGGCCCGAGCTGGATTTGAACCCACCAGCTCAGGTGTATGTGGCTGATGCCTTAGCAGCTTGAGCCACAGGCACCAAGCCTACATCTCATTTTTAAAGCTTGTGTTTGATCCACAACATCATTCACAAAGTTTTTAAAAACAGTTGACAAACCAGGGATTGTAGGGGCGAATTCATGATAAAATAATGAATAAGCTTAACACATAAAGGACTTAAAAATCAATAAGGAAAATAAAAACACCTCCATAGGAAAAAATCAGCAAAAGTATCACAAGGCAGATCACAGAAAAAGAATATAAATGGCATACAAGAATATATTAGTAGTAAAAATAAATGTAAGTCAGGACAGGAGAATGATGATACTTTTAATCTAACAAATTAATATACATGTGGTGCATGTCCAGTGTATGAAAATTAGGTCAATTTAAGGAGGTGGTCAAGGTAGGGAGGTGGTCCACTATGGAGGTTTTACTGCATATCATTTTTAAAAACACAAAACCCCATTGCTTCTCTGCCTTTTGGCTAAAATCAAGTGTAAAAACACAAAATCTAATGTTGTTCAAGGAGCACAGACATCCTCATTCACTATTGCCACAAACATACAATGGTTTCACATCTTTAGACGACAGTTTGACTGTATTATCAATTTTGTTCCAGAAATTCTACTTCCAAACTCACTGTTACATGTAACAAAAAGTATTGCAAAGTTATACATCATGTAATTTGTTATAATAGCTAAACAGTGAAAACAAACTGAATTTTTGTCTTTCAGGAAACAGCTAAATAACTAATGGATCCATAACATTGAGTTCTATGTGGCTATTAAAAGTGAAGACAGGCTTAGCGTCTGTGGCTCAAGCAGCTAAGGCGCCAGCCACATACACCTAAGGTGGCAGGTTGGAATCCAGCCCGGGCCCGCCAAACAACAATAATGGCTGCAACCAAAAAAGAATAGCTGGGCATTGTGGCAGACGCCTGTAATCCCAGCTACTTGGGAGACAGAGAAAGGAGACTCGCTTAAGCCCAGGAGTTGGAGGTTGCTGTGAGCAGTGAAGCCAGAGCACTCTACTCAGGGGCTCAGCTTGAGGCTCTGTCTCAAAAAAAAGAAAAAGTGAAGACATACAATTAATGTATTGACACGAAATAGTGACTATAGTGGATTGTCAAGTGAAAATAACAGATTACTAAACAATATCAATGTAATTACTCCATTGTATAAAAATTTCAGTGTATGGGTAGAGGGTAGTTTATACATGCATAAGAAACAGTATGGAAAAACACACATCAAGATTAACAAGAATTACCATTTGATGATGGCACTATGATTCTTTCTTTTATTCTTTCAATTTTTTCTTTTTCTTTTTTGTAATGCGCATATTTCACTTTCATCAATAAAAAGACAAAAGTGAAAGTGTTTTAAGAAAATGAGATCATCTCATCTCCTGAGATTCTTTTCATTAGAGCTGTTATACTAGTTTGGTTTACCCACCAAAGTGCCACAGGTGTTCAGCCACCCGGAGGGAGCAACACTTACACGTGAGTGTCTGGGAAGCATTTGTCCCCTGCTAGACCACTAGTAGAATCAGCCTTCTGTGGGACAGATTATCATGAGCAGAAGTGCTTGGATGCTGTCCCGAAGAGAACATCTGAGCCAACCTTCCTGTTCTCTGTCCATAAAAACTCTAGAATGAACGTCCTCACATATTTTTCATTTGCTTCAAAGTTGTTGATTGGCAGGTGGACCAGCAGCGAATATCGACTTGTTCAAGAAAAATCAAAGACAACTCTCAGGACTATTCTTATGCCAAAAGTGTCTTAATTTGGAAGACAATGAAAAAGTTAATATAACATTTTGTGACCCTGGAATCTACCACCTGCCACCTTCTCTGTGAGCCCAAACACACATCAATATATACCTGCAGACATTATTATCTAGGCTCTCAGGTCTCAGGCAGAAAAGCCAGAAATGTCATGGAGAATCCTCTGAGGGCCACAACACATGTCCCCGACCTAAGTAATTACAGCCTATGTTCATCCGGGCTGGGCAGGCTGACCTTGTCTTTTAAGTTCTTTATTAAACAACATCTGTACCTCGCTCTCCTATTGTGGTGAGGTAAGAGATAGATTCTCACACAGCCTGCTAACAGCTGTTTTATCATTCCGTTTACAATCTAGGAGAATACCCAGGAAAAACTCCCGACTGTGAAGCAAGGATGATTGGAAACACTCTGAGCTCCAGATTAAAAGCAAGAAAATTGCACCAAACCTCAGAGAGAGATTTTTTTTCTATGCTTCACACAGAGGCCTCCCACCATCACTGACTCCTTGATTAAACTGTTAAAGTTTAATAAATTATTATCATGTTCCTGTGGAAAACTGTCACTGAAAACTTTGGGGGTTGGTTGTTTGGAACCAAAAGCTTTGTGTACTTGCTAGTCATTTATCCCCCAGCGCTGATTTTTCCCCCCCACACAGAAAGACTTCCCCACTAACGCACGCTACTCACAGCATTCCTCAGGCATACTTCCCTCAGATTCCAGACGGGTACACTGCAATTCATCCTCACATCAGCAATTGTTACATCAAAAAAACAAAAGATGGAGACATAACTAAATGACTCGCGCAGAGAAAGCCAAGTGGACAGACAAAGGCAGCGTTCATCTGCCCATGTATGTAGCTTGGGAATCTACTAACGGTGTGTAAGAAACAAAATCTGAAAACTTGTTTGCTCATGGTTTCTTTTTCTTTTGTGAGAAAACTTCAATTTTAAAAAGGTGAGGGATAAATAGGGGACTGGAAAAGACTACGTGGTGAATTATTCATTCCAGCTGGGCCATTCCAGGTCACGAGACAGGAGACTTCCTATAATCTTGCACATAATAGAGATCTGGGCTGACAGAAGCTGTGTTAAATCAACTCATACTGCATTCAATTCTTCAGAACACGGCGCTGATAAGGCCTTGGAAGACCCAGGAGAGACACATCTGAGACGAATTGTCAGGAATCACAGAAAAGCAGGTCAGAATGGAAGGCTGGTTTTTTAAAGCAATTTGTCCAGAAGGCCAGACAAAGGGAAAATATGGTAGAAGTTTCCTTCTCTTCCCTTGTCACCATGCATGTCACCATTATTAAGATGGCTGTAATAACAGGCTGCAAAATAAACAGCATATTTTTAGGGTGGAGGAGAAAGAGGAAAAACTCCTGCCCATGATTGTTATCCTAGGACATTTTGAATGATTATAAAAATAATAAGTATGCATAGAGAAAATTTTAAAAGACACAGAAAGCAAAAGAGAAATAATCTCTCTTTTCACAATTCAGAAATAAACTCAATCATTAACATTTGGCATAAGTCCTTTGGCCTGTTCTATGTGGAGATATACATATTGATGGTGACAAGAAATCTAAAATTTACGTATATATATACATACACACAGTTCTTTCCCAAATTAGATAAAGATTATATATAAAATTCTCCCCAAAATTTAGATTTATATTATATGTTCTGTTTATAACCTGATTTTTTCACTCAATATTCCTGAGCATTTTAATTATAATATTATAATGTTTTATATTTATTATCACCAGAAAAATGGTTTGTTTTGTATTTTTTTTTTTTT
>NW_003852399.1:32522284-32536671 GCF_000181295.1 Otolemur garnettii | reverse complement strand
CGCCACAATGCCGGCTATTTTTTGGTTGCAGCTGTCATTGTTGTTTGGCGGGTCTGGGCTGGATTCGAACCCGCCACCTTAGGTATATGTGGCTGGCGCCTTAGCCGCTTGAGCCACAGGCACCAAGCCTGTTTTGTATTTTTAAGATAGGGTCTTACTTGTTGCCCAGGCTAGAGTATAATGACATCATCATAGTTCATGGCAACCTCAAACTCCTGGACTCAAGCAATCCAGGAATCCTCAGCATCCCCTCTAGCTAAGACTACAGGTACATAATGCTAAGCTTGAATAATTTATTTTTGCCAGGCACAGTGGTTCATGCCCGTAATCCTAGCACTCTGGGAGGACAAGGTGGGTGGATTGCTTTTAGTTTAGGTGTTCAAGAGTAGGACCCCAACTCTAAAAATAGCTGGGCATTGTGGTGGACGCCTGTATTCCCAGCTACTTGGGAGGCTGGGGGAAGAGGATCACTTGAGCTCAAGAGTTTGAGATTTCTGTGAGCTATGATGCCATACCACAGATGACAACGTGAGACTCTGTCTCAATTTTAAAAAAATTATTTTTTGTAGAAACAGGGGTCTCACTATGTTGCCCAAGCTGGTCTTAAATTCCCAGCCTCAAGCAATTCTCCACTTCAATCTCTCAAAGTACTAGCATTGCCGGTATGAGCCATAGCACCAGCATAATGGCTTTTAAGCATCAACATGTATTATTATAGGTTAAAATTTTAAAAGGTTTCTAAAAACTTGATACAGAGTCAAGCAATGTCCTCAAATTTAAAGAACGTATTGTTATTGGCTTTGGAAATGAAAGATTTTGTTGAATTATATGTCCTAGTATAGGTCCTTGGTATAAAATATCTGATATTAGTTTTACAGTTTTACATCTGGTAAAAGAAGCCAAGTTACATAACCTCCCTAAGCTTCAGTTTCCTCATCATAAAATGTGATGGTAATGTTACAGCCTCCTTACTCTGCATAATTAAATCCTGGAATTAGCTATAATATCAGTTAAAAAGGGAGCACCAAAGTGATACATATATGCCTTAAACATTTTAGAATAACTAAAAACATATAAATGAACATCCGCTAAGCTTTTGAAATAGTGCCAATACTTTTTACCCCCTTTGGAGTAGGAATCTCCTTATTATAGTTGCAGGGGCATCTTTCTTGCATAAATTACACCCTTGATCCACGATGTATCTATAATTTCCAGTTTTACTTTCTTAAAGGAGAAACAAGAACATACAAATACTTGTGGAACAATCTTAAGTGCAAAGTACTTTTAGATTTTCTGAATTATTTTCCCCACCCTGAAGTTAAAAGCAACCTGTTTAGTTACTTTTCTGACCAAGATTTTCAAAATATCCCATTTGGTTTTCCCATTCATGCATCATTATTTTACATAATATTTAATAAAGTCATATAATTTCAATAACAAACACCTTTGAAAAACAGTTTATGAACAAATGCAACTGACTATGTAGGCATATGCCTCAGCTGAGGGAAGCTGAAGAGCCCAGCACCCCAGGGGACAATCCACCAGCCTTGAGCATCCAGTGACCTGTGAATACAAGCCTATGTGTTTCAGAGGGATGGGAAACTTCAGATAAGACAGCCATAAGCTAAGTGCTCAAGTTTGACTTCAATATTAATTGAGGCAATGCATGCAAAATGTTTGGCACAATGCTTGCTAAATCCTAACTAAAAAGAAGGAAGAGAAGAAAATGACAAGGACCCCTTCTGCTATTTCCTCACATTCATTGGAATCCAATCAGGTTTAGCCAAGACCAAGCAAAGAGACCATAGATGTTGAAGACTTACTGTCAGGCCATGATCAGATTTGTGAAGACCTGGTAGAAATATCAGCACATTGAAAGTACTATTCAGACTGAAAGTTGTCTGATTCTGGTGACAAGTTATCATTAGACATTGGATCCCATAGTCTGGTGGAACCATATAGATAACAAGTAACAAAGCACCAGTGAAGACTTAGCTTAGAAGAAATAAACATGCATCCTCCTATTTTTAATCAATATTTATCATGATCCTTCTTCATCTTAGAAAGTTCATCTCATACCACCAGCTGTTTTCTTTTAAATTTTACCACACAGCAAAAAGGATAATAGTTAACATTAGCCTTCAATGAGTTATACTTTGAGGATATCAGAAATGCAACGTGAAAGTAGAAAGGGCTTAGCTTTCCATAAAATACAGAATTAACAGAGCAAACACTAATGATCAGTAGACGCAGTGTCAATGGTAAATAAATAACAACAGTCTGACATAATTCATTCAAAATCCTGAACAGCTAGAGTTGAAGCTGATTTCTTTTTTTTTTTTTTTTTTTTTTTTTTTTTGCAGTTTTTGGTCAGGGCTGGGTTTCAACCTGCCACCTCCGGCATATGGGGCCGGCACCTTACTCCTTTGAGCCACAGGTGCCCCCTGAAGCTGATTTCTTTTGCAGATAATCTATGTTGAGAAGATTAAAGAAAAATAGGAGTTAGGGGAGTCCTAGGACTAGGGTTGTAATTAATAAGAAAATGGCCAGGCACAATGGTTCCCACCTATAATCCCAGCCCTTCGAGAGGCCAAGACAGAAGGATGGCTTGAGCCCAGGCTGGACAACATAGTGAGACCCCATCTCTATAAAATAATAACAATAATAATAAGGAAATATAATCAAAGAACTGTTGCTCAAGTTTGAGTATAATATGCCTATGAGTAGTAGAAGAAAGAATGAAAAGATAGAAATTTCCTTACACAACAATTTGAAGCAAATGTCAGCTGGGTCTCAGGCCAAGTTTGGGTCACATAAATTTAGTTCAGCCTTCTTAGGTTGACAGATCCCTTTGATAACCTATGAAAAAGCTATGGATCGGCTTGGCACCTGTGGCTCAAGCAGCTAGGGCGCCAGCCACATACACCTAAGGTGGCGGGTTCGAATCCCCAGCCCGGGCCCTCCAAACAACAATGACGGCTGCAACCAAAAAATAGCCGGGCGTTGTGGCGGGCGCCTGTGGTCCCAGCTACTTGGGAGGCTGAGACAGGAGACTTGCTTGAGCCCAGGAGTTAGAGGTTGCTGTGAGCGTGATACCATGGCACTCTACCCAGGGGGATAGCTTGAGGCTCCATCTCAAAAAAAAAAAAAAAGAAAGAAAGAAAAAGCTATGGATCTCAAAGTAGTTTTTCAACTTCTTATGAAGCTACATGCACTTACCATGTGATCCAGTAATTGCAATGTTAAGCATTTATTCCAAAGAAATGAAAACTACACAAAAACCTATAAATTAATGTTTATAGAAATTTTATTCAAAATAGGCCAAAACTAGAGACAACTTAGATGTTCTTCAGTAGGCAAATGGCTAAACAAACCACAGTACATTCCAATTATGGAATATCATTCAGCAATAGAAAGCACTATAGCTATGGATACACTCAATAACTTGAATGAATTCCAACGGACTTAATGCCAAGTGGGGGAAAAAAGCATAAATCTCAAGGATCCAAATCATATGATCCTGTTACATAATATTTTTCAAATAACAAAACTATAGGGATAAAGACTAGATTAATGTTTGCCAGAAATTAAAGCGAGCAGAGGAGCAGAGAGTGAGGTGGCTGTGATTATAGATGGAGTAGGAGGCAAGCATCTTTGGGTCATGGATCAGTTCTATATCTTGATTGGGGGGCAATGGTTATGGGAATCTTCATGTGATACAATTGCTTTGAACTATACACACACACAAACGGGCACATGTAAAACGTATGAAATTCCAATCTGCTCTATGATTTGTACCAATGTCAGTTTCCTGGGCTTGATCTTAGGCTGTAGTTATGGGAAATGTTACCATTAGTAGAAACACAGGGCATCCCTGCACATTTTTTATTTTCACAATTTCCCGTGAATCTGTAATTATTTCAAAATAAAGTTTTTGAGAAACTAGGTCAGTACATATGTACTAATCTGAAAACACATACTCATGTTACTAATGTCAGTTGCCAAATAAAATTATGAGGAGGGGGATTAAGGACGTTAAGAGTAAAAATCAAAGAAAAAAAAGATTCTAAGTTTGTATTCCATATACTTCTGAGCTATTGTATTTTTTTACTTGAATTCTCTGCATAGTTTGAATTTTTTATAGGATAAACATATTCCTTTAACAACCACAAAAAGAAATGAGGATAAATAATAAGATATATTCTTTCAAAAAATCTGTGGACTCTCTTCCCCCCAAAATTCAGTACAGCTTTCTATTGCATTGTAGCAAGCTCACAGACCCCCAGACCCACCCCTGGATCTCCTGAAGAGTATGTGCCCCTGACTAGGAACCCCTGCTTTCAAAAGCCAGATGCCTGCCTGAGTGGAAAGAAGTGGGGTCAGGGGACCTATGAAATATATTCTCTAATCACCCTGGGCGCTATTTCCTATGACACTCAGCCACCCTCAAGTGGAAAATAAAGATTCATTCCTTTGTTTCTTTGGAAGTGACTAGATAAGGAACTCTGTATTGCAACTTTAGGAACCACACCAAGGGTGATCATAACAAACATGAAGGAATACATTAACATATAAATAACTTATTACTAAGAGTACTTAGAACAACATGAGGAAATAGAATGGTTCTTTGAGCATTTGTTTACTAGCCATATTCCGGGCAATATGCACTGAAAATAAGGCAGTGAGAAAAACAGGCTTATTTTCTACCCAGAAACTACTGAGTGCCTAGAGGCATGGGAATGTTCTTTGCCTGCTTAATGCAAAATGTCCCATCTAGTTGAAAATACTCGGTTTATGAACGACTGCTATAAAGGATATGTAAGAATTATAGAACCAGAGTCGAAATATTTTATCTTATCAGTTCTTAAACAAAATGTGTGAAGCATATATAATATATGCATTTTATTATTTTATATTGTATTTTAGATATATTTTACATACATATGAAAATATATACAGAAAGAGCACTCATCTAGAATCCAATGTTTATTCAAGCAAACATTCATTTATTTTAATTTTCTGACACAACCATGGCAAAGAAAGCTAAATGACTCAAAAATCCAGCCAAAAGATACCTTATTGATTTTTTTTTTTTTTTTCAGTTTTTGGCCAGGGCTGGGTTTGAACCTACCACCTCTAGTACATGGGGCTGGCGCCCTACTCCTTTGAGCCACAGGCACTGCCCACTTATTGATATTTTTAATGAATGGGTTGGTAGAGAACTACAGTGCTACATTAATAGGAACAAGACTGGTGAAGTATTAAAAATCTGAAGTTGACAAGAAGAATGGCCTAGAACACATGTACTTAATAGGATCAATGCTGTGGCAAGACTGCCTGTGTTGGAATATTGAATCTGCCACTTAACAGCTGAGTGACCAAGGGAGTTATCTAACTCCCTGTGGCTCAGTTTCTTCATCTACAGAATGGGCACATGATAGAATTATAATGAGGGTTAAATAAAGTAGAGTGCCATGAATGTAGTTGTCTAACTTTTCAGTAAGCATTTAGTATTTGAGTTCCCCAGAAAAACAGAATCACCAGGATGAAGAGAAAGGAATAAATGTATTATGAGGAATTGACTCGCCTGATGATGAGGGTGAGAAGTCCCATGTCTTGTCATCTGCAAGCTAGAAACCCCGGAAACCCAATGGTATGATCCAGTCCAAGTCTGAAGGCTTAGGAACCAAGGCAGCCACAGGTGCAATTCCCAGCCCAAAGGCAGGAGGAGACTGATGTCCTAGCTCAAGAAAGTCAGGCAGAAAGAGAGTGTTCAGTCTTCCTATGCCTTTCCGTTCTATTCAGGCCCTCACTGGGGAAAGCAGTCTGCTTTATTCAGCCCACCAAAATGCTGACCTCTTCAAATGTTGATCTCTTCCAGAAACACCTTCACAAGCACACCCAGAAATGATGTTTAACCAGATATCTGGGCATCTTATTGCCCAGTTAAGTGAACACATAGAAGTAACCATCACATATTTGTTGGACTGAAACCGAATTCTATGTGTATTTAGAAGAAACAAATTCCTAGAAGAGTAGTTATTTGACCTGAGTAGGAATCCACCAGGGGGTGGTGTGAAGGGGTGCTCTCTCCCAGATGGAATCCAGGCAATGGCCATGGCAGAAAGGTGAGAACACATGTGGGGAAAAGTGGACAAGCACAGTTGGCTGCAGCTTGGAGTCATGCCTCATGAAGACAGAAACTGGCCTGAAGGGTAGATTAGAAGCTCAACAAACAAAACCCTGGCTGCCAACTAAGGGCTGGGATTTCCCTTCATGAGTAATGCCACACGTCTGAAGGATTTTGAATAAAGGAGACCTCTGACTGGTCCTACACTTGGAGAAAGTCAACTCATCCCACAGTTTAGATAAGGAGATGGGGTTGTAGACCATTATATAATAAAAGATCAGGAGAGGTATAGCAAAGACCAAAGCAGCGTTATAATAGATGAATAAGAGACAGAAATGAATACTGAGTAAAGAGAGCAATGGAAGAAAAGACAGGGCCATAAAAGAAATAGAAAACATACAAATAAATCTGAGACATAATTACATGTCAAGCTTACTGAGCACTTTCCTGTCTTCACATTTGATACATTAAAGAATCATGTAAAAATAACTATGGAAACTGGCAAAACTATCCCCTTATTTACTCATAAGAGTGAGACTCAGAAAAATAAAATTATTTGCCTAGATCACATGGCCAGTCAGAAGCAAAGCCAGGATTTGATCCCAAATCTTCTTGACTCCAGAGTTCATGCTCATGACCCTAGACCAGTGTTTTTCAACCTTTTTTATCTTAGAGCACGCTTGAACTTAAGTTAAACTTTCATGGCACACTTAGATTATGTTGATCAAAAAAAAAAAAAGAGTATAAAAAGGAATATACTTACTGGTGGCACCTGTGGCTCAAAGGAGTAGGGAGCCGGCCCCATATGCCGGAGGTGGCAGGTTCAAACCCAGCCCCCACCAAAAACTGCAAAATAAAAAAAAGAATATATTTACTATGCTTTGAACTTCTTTTAAAAATAATTTAATTAATGATCTTTAAAAATTGTGGCCACACAGCTAAAACACTCTCACAGCACATCAATGTGCCGTGGCACACAGGTTGACAATCCCTACCCTCGACCATCCTAGTTAGGGGAGAGGAAGTGGGCTGGAAGATGCCAATTCTTTTTGGAAACATTACTGGACAGCCAGATGAATTTGTCGAATGTGTAACTAGAAAGGCACAATGAAGCCTGAGGAGGATGTGAGGGCTGCGGAATGGAATTTAGAAGCTTCATGGAGATTTTGTAAAAATTAGTGAAGTCACTGAAGTGAATAATCAATAATAGATCATTTATAATTATTAACTTGCACGTTCATGTGCTGGGATGCAATCATGTTTATCTGAAGAGCCAACACAGCAGTTTTAAAGGGATTCACAAACAGAAGAAAGCTGCTGTTCTCTCCAGTAAGCAATATTTTAGTGGCAAAACACCCTGTGAATGGCTTGTGAGTACAAAGCGGCCAGCATGTGAATAGCTTTTTACAATATCACGTTCTCTCCTTCCACTGGGGAAGGAAGCACACTGCTACCATAAGCAGATACTAACAGAGCACAGATGCTGGCGCTGATGTCAGCTTAAATGCTGTCCCATATCCCCCCCCAAAAAAAATTCCCAAAGTACCACGCATGCATAAATCTTATATTTTTATGAATTACTGCCATTATAGCAACCTGACACTGAAAATCTGTGTCTTAGATGTGAATGGATCTTTCTAGATGGTTTAGTTTCTCTCAGACTCCTAATTTATCCTCATCCACATATCATATCCAAAGAAGGCATTGCTTCCCAGGTTGCCCAAACGGCAGCCTGTACCCAGGATGGCTGAAGTTCAAAAATGTAGTTTAATTGTAATCCAGAGGAGCAAAATCGGTCTGATGCTTCTGTT
Source organism: Otolemur garnettii (assembly GCF_000181295.1). Taxonomy (NCBI): domain Eukaryota; kingdom Metazoa; phylum Chordata; class Mammalia; order Primates; family Galagidae; genus Otolemur; species Otolemur garnettii. The sequence continues at coordinate 32,528,730 of NW_003852399.1, read as the reverse complement.
GCTGTTTTATAAACATCCAACCACAGCCTCAACATTAATATTTCCATTTCTTATCAACAGCAGTTTTCCAGAGCTGACAAACACATTCCTCCATACAATTTTATGCTTTGTAAAAGGTGACCTATACTTTCTTTTCAAATGCAGTTTCTTTAATGAAAATATTGTAATGTCAGTCCATGCAAAGCAAATGCATATTAATATGCGTTTACATCTGTCTCATATTAATATTCATGCCTGAATCCACATCCCTACACAAAGCCAATTTTCTGACCATCTGTGTGATGGCTGGTGGATGCAATGAATAAATTTTATTTGTGAGGGGAGTGATAAATCATGTATCTTCAGTTTTTCACCCACAATCTTTCCTCTTAGGTGCAAAAATGTTTTTATCGTGGTTTGGAATATTTAAGTAAACGAAGTGGATTAACCCTTTAATATTCCTACAGATAACTGGCAGTTTCATAAAGGCCATGAAAATGCAATCTCTATAACGGTAACCAAAAATAAGGAAAAGAAACTATAGATTTACTTGTTTAGATTTGATATCCCTGGTTTCTTTGTGCGTTCCAGCCTTCTACAATAATTTTGTGTGTTGTCTAAAATGTGGCTCTAGCTGTTTCAAGACGTTTCACAGATGAAAATACAGCTTCTGCCACAAAAGCATATTCCTAAAGAAACTCTTTACGGCCATGAAACATCTTAAAAGTCCTACAAAGTGTAGCCATACATGGAGAAGAAGGTTTTAAACAGGAAAGAATATTCCAAACAAAGAGAGTTTATCAGAATTTACATAACTACCTTAACAGTATTTACATAACTGAATGATACATTCAATTTTACCCAAGTAAAATATCAAGATTTTAGCAGGAAAAGTGTGTTTCTAAATTAGGTTACCTATTAAGGAATATTACATCAAATCTTAGAAACAATTGCCGTCTGGGATATGAGACAAATGAAGGAAATTAACCTGGTAAGCGGAGCCCAAAGAGAAGGATTACAGTGAAAAGCAATCACATCATGGTAGGGAGAGTGTGAAAAATGTTGTATGCTGAAGAAAGAAGAATGATCTGATGGGCTGAATAATGAAAACCATGTCAGACAGTCTAAGATGGTTTCCTTGCTTCGTCCAGGGCTGCTTTCTATGAATTCTAGATGAGTGGGCTACTAGATTGAACCCGAACCCAAAGTTTCAATTTGATTTAATTTACCTTCTCTGAGTCAGGGCGTTTGTAAGGTCACTAAGAATGTTCGCAGTCACAAATAGTACAAACCATAACTTCCAGGTCAAAGCAGAAATAAATTGGAACTTCTTGTTCTCACTTTCCGAGTGCTGAAAGTTTCTACTTTTATTGTGATGACACTGAACCAAGTGACGAGGTCAAATGAAAACTCTCAGAGCTATCAGTTCACCGTAGATAGAGCCCTGGTTACCGAATGAATATCCAAATCACAAGTGTAGGGGGGGTCAAAGAAATTTTGTCTCAAATAAGCAAGAGTGACTTACTGAACACCAGCTACTTGCAAGGCATCGTACTGAGAAAGAGGGCACGATGCCGTGTTACCTTCAGAAAGCTTACCACCTAGCCAACAATGAAAACACAATCTCTCGGGAGATTCTCAAGCATTCAGTTGGCCTATGATAAATATAAACTGTATAGTATACAAGGAATTTAAAAGATAGTGAGATTCCTGTTATCCCAAGTAATCAAGAAACCTCTCCAAATGGAATTTAAGATCAATCTCAGATGATTGAAGTAAGAGAAGTCATTTCAGGGGAGAAGCTTTGCAAAGGCTCCCAGCAGGAAGTAATTAGTTAGTTTAGTGCAGGGGTCCTCAAACTTTTTAAACAGGGAGCCAGTTCACTGTCCCTCAGACAGTTGGAGGGCCGGACTGCAGGCCCCGGGATGTCCTGCTAAGCAGGACAGGCAGCGGCAGCAAAAACACCCAGCGGGCTGGATAAATGTCCTAGGCAGGCCTCATGTGGCCTGCAGGCCATAGTTTGAGGACGCCTGGTTTAGTGGGAGGATGTAGGAGCAATGGGGGCAATGTGGGTAGATGGCTCCTGTTACAGCTGAGAGTTAATGTCCAAAACTATGAGAGTGGAGGGAAATGATTTTAGGTGGTCTGCCCACAGGCATTAAATAACATTGAATTATACAGTCAGAAAAACAGTCCCTCAGTAACTCTCAGTTCTCTTGATTCTCAAGAAGACAGCCCCAGTTTGGGGCCAATGTATCTTTTAACACCACTGCAGTATTTGCTAAACCCTTCTTTTTGATAAAGAGAGAGCCAACCTCAAGACTCAAACTCCACAGAATAAATCTGATAACATTGTTTGGTTTTATGCATTTATTTTTAGAATTACTTTACTTTGTACCAAGTAGGACTTGTTGGTCTTCCATTTGTGTGGTAACATTTCTCTCAAAGAAAATTTATTTAAAATTCTAAAAATTAGCTGTCTTTAAAACTGGTTGAAAGGAAATGACTTCAAGTTTGGATGTAACATGACATAGTAATTGGCAAGATGGAAAGACGAGGTGGTCTCAGTTCAGAAATGCCTCAATGTCTGGTAAAGCTGACTGGTTTAAATTCCAGCCTTTGATTTCAATTCCATTTGATAATTCTACGTATCCGTATATGTACGGTGCTGAATAAGCATTGCTGAGGTCAAGTTTGTAAAATCTGTTTCAGGCCTAGAATTTTTAAAAAATATATGCCTAATATTTCATATAAATGCAAAAGGAACATTATCTAAATTGATGTTAGAGTGGAAAAACACACAATGGGTCACCAAGCCTCATCCTTCAGAGACTTACTGTAAGAGATATAAACATAAAATACTTCACCAGAAGCAAAAGGATATTGCTTCCATTAGATTGCTCTGGATTTCATACCGTATACTTAAATATGATTTAGCATAATATTGATACTTGTTTATATCTGCCACCTACCTATTTCACAGTAATACTGTAAAGATTAGTGATGTATAATGTTTCTTAAGCTTTCTCAGCTCTTAAAATACACACTATAAAATCAAGGTAATAGTAATAATAGTCATCATCATAATAGCAATAACTGCTCATGCATTTTCAAACATGGGCTCTGTGTTGATGGAAAGGGAAATTAGGCTGTAAGCTAAAAATGCAGGCTTATCGTCGGGTTAGAACACAAAGACTTAGGATGGGATAAGAGTGATGCTATTTATAATACATCAAGATCTCCAGTAGGGTCTGAAATATGACATTTGTAACAACTCTCAGGTTAATGATGCTGCTCGTCTGAGGACTTTGAGTAGTCAAACCCTTACCACTCTTTCAGAGTCAGATCTAAAATAAACACCATTGATTGTCAGAGGACTTAAGGGAGTGCATCTGAATACATCTAGGAAAGTCTATCGCCAAGGCTTACGCCTGTCCCATTTGTGTCACCTTTATACCTGGTATATTCTATATCCATTGTTCAATCCTACATGAAAATTATTTCCTCATTGTCTCTCTGCCCCACCAGATATAAATGCTCTAAAAGCAAAAACAGGCCAATCATGGTGGCTCACACCTATAATCTTAGCACTTTGGGCTATCAAGGCAGGGTCACATGAGGTCAGGAGTTCGAGACCAGCCTAAGCAAGAGGGAAGCACCTGTCCAAAAATTAGCTGGTCATGGTGTCACATTCCTGTAGTCCCAGCTACTCAGGAGGCTGAGGCACAAGGATGATTTGAACCCAGGAGTCTGAAGTTGCTATGAGCTATGCTGACGCCACTGTGTTCTTGTCAGTGCAACAGATTGTGACCTTGCCTCAAAAAAAAGGCAAAAGCCATCATTTATTCTAAAGACTGATCATAGCAAGAGTGAGCAAGCTGGACCTTTATGGGATGGGTAGGACTTAAGGGGAATGGAATGCCATGAGCCAGACCCAGGAAAAGAGTTTGATTCCTTAAGCCCAGAGAGATGGAGGTCTCCAAGGATGAGTTGCTACTCCCTGGCTCTCTTTGAGCATTACAGATGGGCATGGTCTATGTGGACTCAGGCCCTAAATAGTAGTCCCTAGGGAGCTATGACCCCTGGGAGTCCCCATCATGGAATGGTCAACAGGCTGGAAATCAGAAAGCTTCTCAATTTTCCCAGACTATGCAAGTACTTGAGGTCTTTTACAGTCTCAAGGGAACAACTGGCCAACACAAAGCCAGGTAGGTTCAAGGCTAAAATAGATTTAATGACATGTGAGAAAAATCCTTCCTTAAATGTGACTTGTTTTCCTTATGTGACCATATTATAGGGCAGGACACGTACAGATCCATGAAACACTGGGAGAAAACACTCCAAAACGTTACGTTAATATTTGGAAGCTGGTTTATAAGTGAGTTGATTTGCTTTTTTAAACATTAACATGTTTTTTCAAAAATTCCAAAAAATGCCCAAGTTGCCTCGAGAATTAGGAAAAGAAAATATAAGAACTGTCCTTCTTTAAAACCAGGGCACATATCTCACTTGCCTACTTTACATGCAGCACCTAACCCTGTGCTAGTACACAGCAGGCAGTCAGAAAAATAACTAAATGATATTAAATAAACATTCAAAGCCCAGGCCATAATGGTACGTTAATACAATTTCTCTAGTGTTCAAGAAATAGTCCATGCACATATGAAAGTAAGTTATTCTGAGAACAGCATTTTATATAAGATTATTAAAAATTATTTTGAGAGAGATATTATGTAAAGCATGGAGCCAAGGCAGCCTAGGTGCGGGGTAGTGTCCCTGATTTGGCAACAGAGGCTTCATTTAGGTCCCCATGTTACCTACTACGTGCAAACCTCCAATACCATATCTATAAATATAAGTTCTATCAACTTAGACACAGCATCTTTACCATCAAATGACGTCTAGAATGTAAAGCTAATTTTGAATCTATGATGTACTATACTGGACTATTTTGATTACTAAAGCCTATATTTGGTAGAAAGTGTCGTAATCCCTCAGGCCCTGGTGGCCCTGGTGGCCCTGGTGGCCCTGGTCTTGATCAATGCGAAAAGGGACCAGGCATGACCCGGATTAGAAGTACAAGCTTGTAGGAGGTGGGCTAGCCCTTCTTAGCAGGGCAGCCCCAAGCAACCTCTGCACCAGCCTTTTATGGAGACAGTACAACATAGGTGAGGGGAGTAATTAACAAATGACTACGTGCTGAAGGCTCAGACTCTTCTTCCATTAGGAGCACCTGTGGATGAATGGCCCAAGGGTCCACCCCTCAGCTGCAGATCTTGCTCAGAGGTCGTCTGACTCTTGGCGTCCCCTACAAGAATGAAAGACTAACACAGGTAACTCTTTTGAAATCATTTAGCCATTAAAAAAATTGAACTAGACATTTATTTCCATGTTCTTCCTCTTTGTCCAGTGAATGATCTTTTAAGTTAGCTCTTAACATAATCACAAACCAATGCAGTAAAATATAAATTTAGGTGGAGGTTGGCCAGTGACTTCTTACTCTTGACTGTCTGGTTCTATTATTTATTTATCGCACCTATTTATTATCTCAATAATATTTATCGTATGGCACTTTTCTAGGAGCTAGAGATTCAGAAGTGAGTGAGCTAAAGGTCTCTCCCCTGCTATAGGTTTCATTCTAATGGAGAAAAGATCAACAATCAACAAGTAGACAAATAAAGAAGAGATTCCAAGTCCGGGATAAGTGCCAGCAAGGAAGTAAGTGGGACTGCGGTCCCACTCGGGCTTCCAAGATGGCCCAAAGACCCTGCCTCCCTCCCTATCTATAGCCACGCCCTGTGCCTTCCCCAGCCACACTGCCCAATAGAACATGGCAGAAGAGATGGTGAGTTACTTCCAGCATCAGTTATAGAGGCTATTGTGGCTCGTTTTAGTCACTCTATTATGCTCTGTCTCACTCTGAGGGAGAAGCCAAGTGTCCTATCATTAGGACACTGAGGCAGCCTGTGGAGAGGCCCACATGGCAGACAGTCACCAAGGAATTGAGACCCACCAACAACTGAGTGGACCCTCCAAGCCCAGATGAACGCAGCCACAGCTGACAGCTTGGATGCCACCTCAGGAGAGATCGCCAGACAGGAAGGATCACCAGATCCCAGATCCCTGTCATGCAGGGAGTGTGAGACAGTAAATCTTGCTGTTTTAACCTGAGTTCAGGGAAAATTCTGTTACACAGCAATTAATAACTAAAACAAGGATGATGAAATGACCTGGGCAGCGGTTGGAAAAGACTTGCTTGAGGAGGTCTTTTGCCCTCAGGCCTAAAGGACAAGAAGGAGCTCTGCAAAGAGAGGCAGGAGAGGGAGGGGCTTGGAAAGTTAGAGAAGCAAACAAACTGCCCTCCCAGGCGGTCCCGCTTCCCATCAGCTCACCTGCTAGCTGGTGCTCCTCCCCTGCTTCCCATCAGCTCACCTGCTAGCTGGTGCTCCTCCCCTGCTTCCCATCAG
>NW_003852399.1:32521443-32521883 GCF_000181295.1 Otolemur garnettii | reverse complement strand
GCTTCCCATCAGCTCACCTGCTAGCTGGTGCTCCTCCCCCGCTTCCCATCAGCTCACCTGCTAGCTGGTGCTCCTCCCCTGCCGTGTTTCTCTACTACCTGCACTTGGGCCAAGTCTTCTTAGCAGGGACTGCACCCCGAGTCCTCCTATAAATGCCAAGAGAACTCTCAAGTCATGTGACAACCTCAAACTCCCCCCTCCCCCACTTTTCAAAACACCCTCCAGGAGGGCAGTATTGTCCTCAGTTTAAACCACAAAGTCTGGTCTATTTTTAGTTCTCTAAGTGTTCTCCAGATGTCTTTCCAAAAGGCATGTTCACATGGATGGAGCTGGAAAATGTTCTTCTTAGCAAAGTATCACAGGAATGGAAGAAAAAGTATCCAATGTACACACACCTATTATAAAACTAATTTAAACCTTTTTATATGAAAGCTATAACC
>NW_003852399.1:32484877-32521182 GCF_000181295.1 Otolemur garnettii | reverse complement strand
AAAAAAAAAAAAAAAAAAGAAAAAAGAAACCACAAAGTCTGGCCTACGGAAACCACAGGGTGTGTAACTAAAAACATTTCTGGGCATCAGAGGCTCTTAGAGATGAAACACAGCCCCATCGCCCATCAGAAAATGGACTTCATCTCTCTGGATCTCCATTCGCATAGTTGATAAATAAGCTTTGCAGGGATTACATGAACTACTATGTGCAAAACAGCACAGGTCTGGCACATGGGAAATACTCAGAATGGATTCTGAGTATTTGTCATTCCATTATTTCTCCTCTTTGCCTACTCCAGAGGTTCTCAACCTGTGGGTCGCAACCCCTTTGGACTGTATTAAAAGTTTGCCGCATTAGGAAGGTTGAGAGCCACTGGCCTAGTCAGATCCTTCTCACCCTTTAAAATCAAACTAAAGCCAAGTCTCCTCCACTTCTTTGAATTTGTCATGCACACATTGACAATCGATGCCTTCGCTGGGGGCGAATGGCCCAGGATGGCCACTGCTCTCTGTGGAAACCACAAAGGCATTTAGGACAGTAAGCCACGTGGACAGGCTTCCCTTTTTTGCCCCTCTGCAGGCCACAGAGACAGAAGGTCAGCTGGCCTGCCGGCCCTCTGTAGCACCTCCTCAATGCCCTGTGGCTTTCCACCCTCAAGGTCGAGGGTGGAGTTTGATAGTTTCTACAGTACCCACTGTCCCTTCATTGCTACTGCAAAGAATAGCACAGAGGCATTTAAAACCCAAATGCAATTCAGCGGTCGCCACCGCACAGATCGGATTCTTTTAGCTCTGACAACTCGCTCCGCTCTCTCCGAGACCATGTCTGATAAACCCGATATGGCTGAGATCGAGAAATGTGATGAGTCGAAATTGAAGAAGATGGAAACACAAGAGAAAAATCCACTGCCTTCCAAAGAAATGATCCAACAGGAGAAGCAAGCAGGCGAGGCGTAGTAAGGCGAGCGCCGCCAATATGCACCGTACATTCCACAAGCATCGCCTTCTTATTTTACTTCTGTTAGCTGTTTAACTTTGTAAGATGCAAAGAGGTTGGATCAAGTTTAAATGACTGTGCTGCCCCTTTCACATCAAAGTATCCAGAACTCCTGACAACGAAGGCCACGCCTGCCTCTCCCATCTGCCTGTCTGGCTGGCAGGGAAGGAAAAGAACTGGCAAGTTGGTGAAGAAAGAATCGGGGTGGGACGACAGTGAAATCTAGAGTTACATCTAAGCTGGCCCAGGGCTTCTTGCAGGCTGTAAAATGCAGTTTAATCAGAGTGCCATTTTTTTTTGTTTGAATGATTTTAATTATTGGAATGCACAATTTTTTAATAATGCAAATAAAAAGTTATGAAACCTGGAAAAAAAGTAAAACCCAAACGCAGCTGCCTGGATGTCCCCATAGAAGTTTCTGGTGTAAGGGTCAAGGACGGTGGAACAGCCTCAGCCTCAACTTTACAAGCGCTCGAGCACGAATCACCATCACTCCAACATCTCAGTACTCCCGCCAGAGTACTGTTCCATTTCCCTGGTCTCCCATTCTTTGATTTCCTGCCTTCAGGGTGGTTCTCTCCATCTCTGTTTTGCCTCTTTCCTCCTCACTCTCTTCTCTAGCCCATACGCACGCCAGTGGGAGATACGGCTCCCTTTTCCTTTCTACTCTCCCTCAAACCGTCACCAGCACACAAAGTGTGAGGCAGAGCTTTGGAACTGACAGAGCAAAGTCCAGCACAGCCAACAGCAAACACTTACTATTAGAATTCCTGTTAGTAACTGGCCACCAGCCCCCAATCTCCTGAAATGCATTTCCCTCCCCAAAGCATATTGATAATCACTGCAGAGGAAGAAGCTTTAAAAAAAAGAAAGAAAAGAAAATTTAAAGGGTAAGAAATATTACAAATTCTTAGCATGGATCTTAAATTCATCATTCTGACTTCCTTCTTCAAATGGCATCAAAGCAAAACCAAAAGTTTGCCTTCTTTTTGGTGTCGCTATTGCTGTTTCTCTAAAGAATGCAGCCCACAGCTGCCTCTTTCCACGACTGAACTCTTTATTTTTTAAAGAATCCCTCTCTTCTTAAACTGAAGATGCAAGTCGGAGGTGTTAGCTATTGTCCTCCCAGCTGCCTGCCTTCCCCAGCGTGTGCTTGGCATTGCCAAGCCCCTCTGCACTAGAGTGTCTCCCCTCTATCGGTTCCCAAGTTCTCACCTATCCTGTCAACCTGGCTTCCCCTGCCAGATTACTTATCTTTCAGGGCTGGTGCCCACAGTTCTGTCTTTTGTCACTATGCTCCTAGTATCTAGTCCCAGTGGTAGAAGAAGTCTTTTTTTTTTTTTTGAGACAGAGTCTCAAGCTGCCGCCCTGGGTAAAGTACTGTGGTGTCACAGCTCATGGCAACCTCAAACTCTTGAGCTTAAGCGATTCTCTTGCCTCAGCCTCCCAAGTAGCTGGGACTACAGGCCTCCGCCATAATGCCCAGCTATCTTTTTGTTGTAGTCGTCATTGTTACTTTAGCTGGTCTGGGCCAGCTTTGAACCTGCCAGCCTCGGTGTATGTGGCCCGCGCCCTACCCACTGAGCTACGGACGCTGCCATAGAAGAAGTCTTTAGAGTACTTATCAACTGATCTTTTCTAAAACCACACCCATGTAACAATCGGTTTTTGCTTTCTTCCTTCCTGACCTTGTCCACATGTATCCACGGCAAAGGCACCATATGTTAGTTCTTCTGTTGGACTAAATAAAGAAAAGAAATTTAGAAAGAACTTCACACATCATCTGGGTAATTATCCTGTATTTTAATAGAATAGATTAATGTCCCTGCATTAATAAGTGATTCAAATGCTGCTACAAGGGCTGAGCATGATTATCTGACCTTATTACTTAACCCACTCAATTAAAAAAAAAATTCTGCAATGTGATGTGGCAGAACAAACCCTAAATCACTGGTTCTCAACCTGTGGGTCACAACCCACAGGAACTGTATTAAAGGGCCATGGTATTAGGAAGGTTGAGAACCACTGCCCTAAATGTTTCCTGAACTTCAGCAAAGAATAAAGCTACCTACTGATGTGGGGATGGAGGATGGGCGGCTGGTGTATTCTACACAGCCCCAGTAGCCCTAAAGAGAGTACAGTTCTGTAGTCTGCTTGGATTCCTGCCTGGCTTCCTTTGTAACATTCAAACCTAAATCCACTGGAGCCTTTATTTGAAATCTGGCCTGCTCCAGACTTGGGTCCCAACTTGCCCTCCTGCTCTCAACCATTAGCTTGGGCAGTGGTGGGACTTTATTCTGGTTTCCTGGTTCCCTCTGGCATTGGCACCCTATTTCCCAGAAATTTGGGTATCTGCTTTGTAACCCAGTGGCAGTATCTCCCCAGGAGATAAGTCCCAACCCCCAATCCCACTGGCTAGAGTGAAATTTTCACCTCCAAATTCCAGGATCCATATGATGCGAGAGCTCACTCCCCACATAGGCTCTCCTACATGGTATAACTCCATTCATGATGTGCTCTAACCAGGCAACTCTATGGCAACCCAATAATTCTCCTATCCTGTCCCTGCTTGAACGTGACAAATCTTGAATTTAGTTTGAGCCTTTTAATGATATACTTTATCCTATCATTTCCCTCTACCATAGATGATCCTGTTCATCGTAGAACCAAAGTACTCAATCCATAAGTCATTGCTTCCTCACCCATTTTGCATCGTGGCATGTGTAGAAAATAATACTTCTCCATGACTGTATGGCTGTTCTCAGTGAGAGGTGATTGGCTCAGACAGGCACCTCCAGCTGACTCAGACCCCTCTCCAGCCACCCATGGGCTGAAGGTGTCACTATTTCAGCACACTAATGCATTCAGGGCCTGCCTGTATGCCCAGGTTGGGGACAGCTCTGCTGTAATGGCCTAGCTGGCCACCAGCCTGGGTTCTTTGTCCTAGCTGTCTGCCTTTGTGTCAACCTGGATTTTCAGTCCTTCCTGATTTTCTCTGTAAAGTAATAATGTTTCTACATCATATGTCAACTCAAAAAAAGGCATGGGATATATAATTTGAATTTTTTTCCTAACCTAAGCAGGTCAATCAAAGGCTTCCAATTCAAAAGAACAGGAACCTTAGAGATAAAACAAAACACTTAATAAGCCTTCTCGGCTTGGCACCCAGTGGTTAAGGCACCAACCACACGCACCGAGGCTGGCAGGTTCAAACCTGCCCCGGGCCAGCTAAAACAATGACGACAACTACAAAAAATAAAAATAAAAAAAATAACCAGGCATTGTGGTGGGCACTTGTAGTCCCAGCTATTTGAGAGGCTGAGGCAAGAGAATCACTTAAGCCCAGGAGTTGGAGGTTGCTGTGAGCTGTGTGACACTACAGGTCTCCACCAACGGTGACATAGTGAGACTCTGTCTCAAAAAAAAAAAAAAGAAAGAAAGAAAAATAAGCCTTCTTCCTTCAATTGCCTCATTTCTCACATAACTTTATGGTTATTACATTATGTGCTTTTAATAGGATTCCAAATATTTGGCACCCACTCTGTGCCAGGCAACAACTAAACTCTTGCCAGACATCAACTCACTAATTCCTTATATCATCTTTGAGGCAGCAACTATTATTCCCACATCGCAGGTCAGCAGACTGAAACTGAAGGTTAAATGACTTGCTTAGGAAGCAGTGAATAGTATTTGAACTAAAATCTGTCTGACTCTGAAATCCATGCTCTTGAGTGAGAGAAATCATGTGAAGCATATATTATGTATAAAAAATCTTCCACAGACTCTGCTTTTAAGGCATGTCGTATTTCTTTATTTTCTTTAAACCAAATTAAATTAAATCTGATTTTGGGTCCCTATTCCATAGCAGAATTTCAATCTCAGTCAGTACTGAATACTCCTTCAGTTGGGAGACAATTTTCCATGGGTCTTTCGTGTTTTTACCCATCTTGTAAGCAGAGGCACTGACTTCCCTGTGCCTGCAAAGACCAACTTTCAAAGATATTTCTACGGCAAACAGCCTTGGAAGGTAAGATTGTGTCTCCTGCAGAGCAAAGAGCAAGCATGCTTGCTGCCTGTTATACAAGATTGGGGTTCCTCAGCTCAGGGCTCCCCTCCTGCAGGTGCAGGTGTTACCTGGCCCTCTTTGCATCACCCTGTGGGCCCTGGGGCTCAGAGAATCAGTGCAAACTGGGGATCCTCTGGCTGCTAGTATTTCCTTAATGAACTGCCCTTCATCTCTGGCCCAAGAGAGTCTCACATCTGCCAAATTCATGGAATAGTCATAAGTTCACTTATCTGCTTGTAGGTAAGCTTAACTCCCAGACCCTGCACAATTCTTGACACCTTCTAGAATCTGACAGAAACCTGGAAGGCTCACATGATACCCAGAAAGCAGAGACAAGCCCCAGTCTCCCATTCATATGATCACAGCTGGCTCTTTATGGCCCAGACTCTCTTTGTCCATGGAGGGATACTGACCCCAGTGGCCCTGGACAGCAGAAGTAGACAACAGAACTCTGTCTTAACTAGCAAACCCTGTGCTTAGGGGTCCAGCCTTCAGACTGCCCTCCCCTCTGAGGCCAAGCTGCCCCTGGGCCCGCTGGAGAGAACCGAGCACAGGAATCGGCCACTCCAAGACCTCGCCAGTCTTGGAGGATCTCTCCTTTCTCTAGTCCTTCTTTCTTTTACCCGCCTTTTTACCCTCCCCACCTCCTTGCTGTAATCACAGCAACAAGTTTAGGCTGACACTTCTCTTCTGGGCCAGACTTTACCGGAGCAGTGACCACTCCCCTTTATGCACAGGCAAGGCAAAACAGGGCTCTAGCTCCCTAAATTATCCTGCTCCAGTAGCAAGCCCTCAGTGTGATGACCTGTGGTTCACTGTATTTACCCTGGGCATCTCTTTACCCCCCTTTTGTGTTATGTTTGGCTTTAAGTATAAGTAGGAATATTTCTCTTGGTCTCTCATTCAATTACATCAAGGTAGTAGAAAGGAAACTATCTTAGCTGTCTTTCTTCTGGTCCATCAAATTAATATCATCATCTGAAGCACCACACACACAAAATACATAAAATAATAATGCTGATGTTATAACAACAATTAGCATCCTCTTTCTATCCCACATATATTTCTTCTTCCTGCCTGGCTGCCCCCAACAAAAAGGTCTGGGGGAACGAGCTGAACACGAAACTAATTCTTGTAGGTTTTGAGTTTTGCCTTATTTGCTTGCAACCAGTTAGGTCAATTGCAATGTCCTTTTAACCATCGATGTCAGTGAGTATCTATGACAGTCAATATTACTGTACTGACAAGAGCTCCTATTAGGTGCTAACTCTTCTGTTTTCCCAGTTTGAAATAAATCCTCAATACTCTTAGTCCCCAAACAGTCCTGGGTGTGTGTTAGCTATTGGCTTTAATGACACTGTCTACATCTACCTCTCTTGCAAGGCACAGACAGTGCACACACCCTTGGGGATATGAGCTTGTCTAGTTATGAAGAAATGTGGCCCTAGTTATATCTTCAGAGATCTCTCATAAATAATTCTTGCCTGCAAAAAAAAAAAAGCATCAAATCATCTTTCTCATGTTTTATTCCCCTTTGGAATCTTGGGGCTATGTACCCCCTCTTGCATGAGGACAGGGTCCTGGGCTGTCTTATTCACACTGTATCCCATAAGCCTCAAACAGTGTTCAATAAATATTTGTTGACCACGTGAACAAATTAATAGACTATGAGGAGCTAAAAAGATTAAAATATCCTTGATTCAGATCCAAAAGTTAAAATGCTATTCTTTTAAGATTTGTGGAATCCACCCTTAAATAAATTGTTGCTTGTAAGTCTGTCGGGTGCTTAAAGAAGATCAAGAGAAACTATTTCCTTTCCTCACCAATAAAATTTGGTAAATATATAAAATTCTTCACTGCTTGCACCATGAAAATATTGGGAGGTAGGCTTTCTTCCAAGCTTCTCGTCAGTGTTTTGGGGCAGTGTTTCTCTACTGGGGCTCTGATGGCATGTTGTGTACAATTGTTCTATGCATCACAGCACATTTACCATAATTCCTGTCCCCCCACCAAATGTCAGAGGTGCTTCCCAGTCAGCGTGACCTCTCAAAACACCCATACACACGACTCAAGTTTCTTTTTAAGAAGTTATTCTTAATGTTGAGTGAATGAGTTATATCCAAGGACTCCCCCATTTTCTTAGGATAGAGTTCAAATCTAATCACACCTGACCAAGCCCTTCATGGCTTGTCCCCATCACCACTGGCAACTCTATTTCCTGTGATGGCCCCATGTGCCCTTGGCTCCAGCATCACTGTCTAGGTGCCATTGCACAGCGTGCCTTGCTCTGTCACACCCTTGTACTCACGCTGCTCCCTCTGCTCCCCACATTTCCCTGACTGACTCAGGCTCATCGTGCAAATACAGCTCACAAATCTCCTTATCTTGCCTTCATGTTCTGTCAATTTTCCCACCTCAGCCCTACTCAGAGACTATACAACTGTTTGTTTCTTTGTCAGTCTCCCAGTTAAACTTGGAGCTCTCTGAAAATAGAGAGCTTGGCTTCTTCATTTCTGTACCTCCAGCATCTAAGGCTGCGTGCACTCAGCCCACGCACCGTGCCATTAGTATACAGTGTGCACCAAACTGCCTCCAGGATATTAATCGGCTACAATGTGCAGCTGCTGTGCTGTGATCTGGGGGGACCGTGGTGAGGGAGTAAGCCAGATTGAAGTGTCCCTTCTGATGCATACAGTCTAGATAGAAGAAAAGATATTAAACCAGAAATTTCAACTTCGGGGTGAATAATAAAAGAAAAGGTGCAGGGAGAGGGCTGGGGGAAAGTATAGCACAGGACGTCATGCCTACACTCCCACAAGGAAAAATCAGGGAAGGATGAGTAGGTATGAGCTGGGCAGGGATGGGTGGGAGAAGTGTCCCCAGCAGAGGCAGTAGATAGCAGAGTCCACAGCGACAGACTGTGCATTCTCTTTTGCAGATTTATTAATTCATTGTGTCAAGTTCTGAAGTTCCGACTGCCTAGGTCAGATTGCAGGGACCACCATTCACCATCTGCATGACTTTGAGCAAATCACAAATCTGCCTCATTCCCCATTCAATAAAACAGAGATAATGATCTTACACTGGATAGATTTACTGTTAGAACTAAATATAATAGAAGAATCTGCTAAAAAGCACCTCGTGTATAGTCTGGCACCCAGTAAGTGCCCCATAAATATCATCTCTTAATATTTTCTCTTGTTATCATTCTACAGTCATGGGCATGCCAACCATGTGCCAGGCACCATGCTAATCATGAGATGCAGAGAGGAGTAAGACTCGACTTTGGAACTAGGAAGGTAAATGGGGACAATGCATGCACAGGACACAGTGAAAGACAGTTTGGATTGCTCCCATTGTTCTTGCTGTTGTTAGAGGCAGCAGTAGTCATAATACATAAATGCAAGAAAGTGGCCCTGGAGCTATGATGGGATTCAGGAACTCAGGAGAGAAGACGCCTCCTGACTTTGTCTGATGGGTCCTACCCAGCAACTGTCCCACTCCCACAGTTTTGGCCAGTGGTCTCTCCATCCACTCTCCGCCTTCCTCCTGGTGCCCTCTGCCACCAGGGACATCTTCCTATTGGTGTCAAAAGCCTCATTCCCGGCCCACCTCTTGCCCCAGATTCTCTGCCTCCTGCAAACCTCCCTGGCCTCCCTGTCACTACTCTGACTTAGTACTGAATGAGAAAGCCTTGTCTCGTTTGCTGCTTTTTCATAAGTGGGACTAGAAAGACAGCTATCCCCTTAAGTGGCATGTTGCACAATTGTAAAATAAGGGCCTATGGGCCCATTCCAAGTAATCAAAGAAATATGTTTGTCATGAAAAATTCATGTATCAAAATTGGCCAACAAACCATACAGCATCTTGGAGTCATTTTAGTATAGTTAACTTTCCGTAGTGTTTGTTAAGAACAGATTTCTCCAACCTCACCCCCACTCTCAGATTATTAAGTCAAAATGTCCACGGGTAAAATGTGGGAATCTGTTTTTAGCATGTTCCCCAAGTGATGTTTTTTTCTTTTTTTCTTTTTCTTTTTATTTTTTTTAGACAGCATCTCACTCTGTTGCCCAGGCTAGAGGGCTGTGGCATCAGCCTAGCTCACAGCAACCTCAAACTCTTAGGGTTCAAGAAATCCCCTTACCTCAGCCTCCCAAGTAGCTGAGACTGTAGGCTGCCACCACAACACCCAGCTAATTTTTTCTACTTTTCATAGAGACAGGGTCTCACTGTTGCTCAGGCTGGTCTCAAACTCCTAATAGACTCAAGCAATCCTCTCGCCTTGGCCTCCCAAAGAGCTAGGATTACAGGCAGGAGTCACTGCACCCAGCCCTAAGTGATAATTATTAAAAACATGTTTGGGTATCAATGCTTTGTGCCAGTTACTACTGCTACAAACCAAACACACCAAAATTTAGTGGTATGACATAACAACTTTATTATTCTCATGATTCTTTTTTTTGTTTTTTTTGAGACAGAGTCTCTGTATGTCTCCCTTGGTAGAATGCCATGGCACTACAGCCCACAGCAACCTCAAACTCTTGGGCTCAAGTGATTTTCCTGAATCAGCCTCCCAAGTAGCTGAGACTAGAGGAGCCTGCCACAATGCCCAGCCATTTTCCTGTTGTGCTTGTCATTGTTGTCTAGCAGACCCAGCCAGGCTTGAACCTACCAGCCCCTTAAGTGGCACGGAAACCAAACTGTCCATGATATGTGGCTGGCACCCCCACTGAACTATGGGCACCGAGCCTATTCTCATCATTCTATGGGTCAGAAATTTGAATAAGGAAAAGGAAGTAGGGCTTGTGTGGGCTCCTCAATGCCTGGGTCTTTGAGAAGACTCAAGGTGCAGCCATCTGAAGATGCAACTGGATGTCATCACAGGCTGGCAGCTGATGCTGCCTGTCAACCAGAGCACCCATGTCCAGCCCGGCAGCCTCATGGCCATGGGACTTTTTGCAGGGTGGCTGGCTTCTTCAGAATGAGCATCCCAAGAGGACAGAGTGGATGCAGCATGGCCTTTTCTGACTGAGACTCAGAATCCAGAGGCATCACTTCCACCACAGCATTCTACAGGCCAAAGCAGTCACAAATACACCTAGATTCAAAGAGAAGGGTCATAGACCCCCTCCTCTCAACTGGGTGGAGCATCAGATTTTTTTGAATGGCCAAGTGTCTTATTTCAATCCTTAATGGTCACCTACAAGCATCCTTTTCCCTAGATAGTCTTCAAACTTGTAAGTTTCTGACAAACCCCAAGCAAATCTATGGATTACTATTTCCTTGGAACCCATCAATAGTTCCAAATGGTACCTGGATCCACTTGTGGGACTAT
The DNA here is from genome assembly GCF_000181295.1 of Otolemur garnettii. Classification (NCBI taxonomy): domain Eukaryota; kingdom Metazoa; phylum Chordata; class Mammalia; order Primates; family Galagidae; genus Otolemur; species Otolemur garnettii. The sequence goes on along the minus strand of NW_003852399.1, from coordinate 32,510,784 downwards.
TCTGCTTTATAAAGTTCATTCCTAATACCTTCGATTCAGAAGCAATACTTATTAATCCTGTCTTTAAATTCATTCATCCATCCTCTCTTCAGACCTCTTCAGAAAGGTTTAGAAATACCAGCCATATTTTTCTCATCTTTTAGGTTCATATAAAACTAAGAATTAAAATCCTTACAGTATACAGGTTATAAATTATACCTTTTCCCAGATATTTCCCATAAAGTATTCAGTCTTATAAAAAATATTGTGATCCAAAGTCTAGAAGAGACTAAAGGATAAATTTTCATCCTAATTCATCATGCACATATACAATTCTTTTGGCTGGTGTCTGTCTTGTTTATGCATTTGAGCATGTTTTATTCATGTTCCTGTATATAATTGTCCACGCTTATGTCACACTATCCATTCAAATGCCTAAGCATTATAAAATACACATATAATTTTTTACTACTTGGGATTACATAGAAATTAGATGTGTCAGGTTTTTGTGTATTTTGATGATATGACACTAAAATAGTTGAGTCCATAAGTTCAAATTCTGAAGCATATTAATCACTTTGTTACAGTAACATGCACAGATGCGGTAGAATAATAGCAGTCTGTGTGATTGCTCTAGCAAGTTCTATTAGAAATGTGTGTATTTTTCCCCCAGAGCCATCTTCATTTTTTTTCCTTCCATATAAAATTGGTTCAGGGAAAAAAAAAAAAAAGACTCAAATCCACATTGGCATTTTCAAGGAATCACACTATCTAATGTGAGACATTTTATCACATTAGTAATCAGATTCAGAGAAAAAGTTTTTGGGGACATGTGAAATTTTTAATTCAGCTCAATGGCTATAGAACTAAATCGGAGCACTGTAGCAAATATCACCAACCACACAGGCCCAATCACACAATAATAACCCTTCCATACAACTCCTCTGATGTCATATTGCTGCCCATTCTAAATTACCAAGGAGTTTTAAAGAATACTGCTTATTTGTTTGTGAATACACAGTGTATTTCCTTCTAATTACATTCCGATCACACTTTGCAGAGGAAAATACATCTGGCCTATCAATGGCATAAAACGGGTATTTCCTCAGGGGTGTGTAAAGTGTATATAAATCTAAGCTCTTGGCTGAGATTTGCAGCGATGCTAATACACAGGTCACTTGTGCACTGATTTTTCTTTGTGATTTGGGAGCAGTGCTTGCAAGCTCTCTGAGGTGTAATGAGATCATGGGCAGTTTGGCTTCCATGCACAAAGATTTAACTCTTTTACAAGTAGTCCCCCTGCCCCGGTACATTAGGTTCCTACATTGCCTTAATATGCCAGCCTCCCATCTATATTTATTTGGGGAAAAAAATAACAGCATTTCCTTTAGTTTACTCAGACTAAGAGAAATAATTTCATATGTATGCATACAGTCGTGTGCTACCCAGATGACACTAAATAAATACGTTATGGGGCTCTCTTTTTTTAATGGCTTGATTTTTTTTTTCCCGTGATTGCCTTCACCAATAAAAGTATAGTCTGTGGAAAAGCACCCTTCTGGATAATCCATTGTCTCATTTTAACTCATTTTTATCAAGGAATTCCCCCTGCAGCAATCCCCACTGCCAGCCATTAGCTGTGCACATCTGCCCGCAGTAATGACCAATCCTGGGCACATACCTGACTGCCATCTAATTTAGACTTCACCCATAGGATGCTAATACCATGTCTCCAGGGCCAGCTAAATTCTGGACTGTTGACTCATTACAGTTATCACTTCATTTGGTCTTGGGAAGTGAATTAAGAGCCCCTAAGGTCGCAAATAGGTCAAATGCTTATGCCGCAGGCCCTTGGCTTAACCATGTCCATCCTCATGTACATTCAGGCACGATGTGTGTCTGGTCACAGCCCTCAGAATCTTATTACAGTGGTAGCCTAAATAGAAGACATTTCGATCTCATCCCTTCCTCTATGCAATACAAAATATCTTGGCTATGTGGTCTATGTGACCACAAAGAAACATGTATTTCATATCAAGAAGTAGAAAGACCATATATTAAAATTTATTCTACCTGACTGTAATGCTTTTTATCTGTTTTCTTAGTTCTTTAAACAAGTCTGGCTTAAAGAGATGAGATCGTTTAATTAAAGCAAAGGAAATTAGAAGAAGGATTTTAAAGTTCTCACATCATTTTCACCAGACCCTAAACCCTTAGTCTTTTCTACTAACTTATAAAGGACTGTAAGGCAAGGGTGGTAAGAGGAAGCTGTATGTATACCAAGGGGGCTGGACTATCCTAAGCCAGTAGTAAGGACTGTCATGAGACCTAGAGGATCCACCGAACAAGAACGTTACTGGAGAGACCGCTGCCATGATCCAGACAAGAAGTCACTATCCCCTGAACTAAAGCTCAGGATGTTTTAAGAGATATTTTGTACATAGATGTACTAGGACTTAGAGGTGGAAGATGAAGGACTAGAAGTTGAGGCAGATGTAGATCTCAGCTCTGACATCTAAAGATGGTGGGAGCCATCACTCCTATCCTTAAAACAAGGCAAAGCTGGACAAACTGAAAATCAGCAAGTTTTTCTGGACCTATCACAGGTAGGAACTAAGGTAGCGAGGCAAACTGCCTCCCTGAAGCCAGGGAAGATAGGCCCATTCCAAAAGATGAAACAAACAAGATCTTTTAACTTGGAACAGAAGCCGCAAGGGCCACAAGCTGGTAGAAACACCTAAATGGTAATTTTGGTGAACTGCTCGAGGTGCGTGTGGAAGAAATGCTCAGGGGTCTACGAGTTTGTGGGGCACACTTTCTGAGCTTTCCCTTTCAGAACCTTTTTCAACCCACCAGGTTTTCACAGCAAGGACCTGGCAGGGGAAGGGAAGAATATCGACTGTAAATGTGTCACAGCCATCCCCAAAACAGAGGTCTAGTCTCCAGGGGAAGAGACTTCACTTGTGTGGAATTCTGAAACCTCATCTCATCTGGAGGAAAAGAAATTTTTCCCACTGCAGCTCCCCCACCCCCACCATTCTATCTCTCTTACGGGGGAAAAACAATGTCATAGTCATCGAGGAACACGGCTTCAAGGCACTAGATGAGGAAGGAAACCAGCAGCCAGAGATTGGTAGAGGAAGGGGGAGGCTGTACCACTAGAGGAAGAACAGAAACACACACAAAGGCCGGAAGCCTTAAGACTCAGGCTCCCTAAAAGACTGAGATTGATCAGAAGATTGTGGGGTGTCCCCCTCCCCCACACCCTGCCAGCACAGGACAGGCTGCAATGTAACAGCAGGGGATCACAGCTGAAAGAGGGGCAAGACCCACACCCTGTCCCAGGAGCAGGAAGTAGGGAAGCCTCCAAGCCAACACAGAGCACACAAATAAGGACACTAGAGAAAACACTGATCACCAGCACCCCAAATAAAAACATAGCCCAGTTCCTAGCCGGATTAACATCAATCCTCCCACTGTAGACCTGGGTACCTCAGTTTATTACCCAACATAACACGTCCAGCTTTCAACAGCAACAACAACAACAAAAAATTGCAAGGCATGCCAAGAGGCAAGAAAAAACGGAGTGTGAAGAGAAAAAGCCATCATCAGAATCAGACTCAGATATGACACAGATTTGGGAATTATCATACAGGGAATTTGAAATAAACACATTAAAGGCTGCAGTGGAAAAGAAGGTAGGCAACATGCGGGAACAGATGGGCAATATAGGCCGAGGGATGGAAAGTCTAAGAAAGAACCCAAAGGAAATGCTAGAAATTAAAAACACGGTACAGAAATGGAGAGGGCCCAGACTGGCTCATTAGCAGAGTTGAGTCTCCTGCTCAGGTGATAGAGCAGATGGTGCTGGCCTTCACCAGGCCAGGGAAAGACAAGTGGAAGGACTGGTTTGGAGCAAAATGACATTTTCCATTTTTTTTACCTGAAAGAGACAGTTTCCAATGTCAGTATAGGTCAAGAATGCTGACAAGGAAGTGGACCGCTAAACAGAGACATCCAGGAAAGAAGGAATGGTTATCAGGTGATTGTTGGTGAGTAGGGCCAGAGAATCAAAGCTGGGGAAGCCTCCGTGCAAACCTGGGGCAGAATTCAGAGCGCAGAGAAAGAGAAGTGAAAGGAAGGGGGAGAGTGAAGATAGGAAGCTGAAGCTCTTCTTGGAGAAACTTGGCAGGGTATGGCCGGGAAGAAGGACAACAGATTCGGGACAGAGAGTCAGAGACTGTTTCTTAAGATGGGAAATTGTGAAAATGGTCATAGGCTGAGCAGGAAGAAAGGTTAAATATGTGAGGAAGGGAGAGAAGAGATTCATGAAGTAAGGCTTTAATGCTAACTGGAGGGACTGAGATCCTGAATGCAGGTAGAGGAACCACCTTCCATTAAAAAATATCTTCTCTCATAGCAAAAGGAGTGAAGTGGGGAACAAAGCTAGAGATACTGATGAGTTTGCAAATCAAGTCTGGGACAGGAAATTCAAAGAATTCATGCAGACTGTTGAATCAGGCCACAGTACTCCATAGGCTGGTCACTTCCAAATATCATTTGTCTTGTACTTGATTTAAGCATCTCCAGAAATACACACACACACACAAATGCTACTGTCAATCTTTATTTAACTAAAGCTTAATTTTATTCTATATTTGTATAAAAAGGCATTATATATTATATATACCACTTACCCTAAGATTATCATGCTTCTTTCCTAGAGGGTACATTCTCCACCTTGAAAGTACTTGTCTGTGCCAGATTTTCTAATTGTCAGACTTTTTACAACAGCTCTGATAGCCATTCCAGAAAAGAGTTCCGAAGTTGCTTTGAAGGGTGGACTAGGCACTGGCATCGGTGCACAGCTTCCCAAGGAGAGTACTTCAAAGGTGACCATAGTGATATTTATCAAAGAGGTATGTAACACTTTTTCTAGGATGAATTCATGAACTTAATTGTCTGATCTCATACAAGGAACCCTGCCACAAAAAGGCAAATTCTTCTAACTTAGTTTCAGAACAACCTAACCACCCACATGCACCCCATTACAACCATGCCCACTGACCTTGGAAACCAGCTCTCTTGGGCTTCCAGCTTCTGACTTGAAGCAAACAATGTTGCTCAGTTTCCCATCCCAGCTTCCTCCCCAGACATAGCTCTTTGACTGGGCAAATTCATAAACAACTTTTCAAAATTCACATCCTCCTATTTCCAGCCATTCTCTCAAATATCCCCTTCCAGTATGTCCTATCTGCAGGCAATCCCCACTGAGTCTGCCCAGGCCTCGCAGACAAAACCCAACACCTCAAGCTAGTGGCAGCAGCCCTGAATTTCTGGTTAAGCTTCACTGTCACCTTCCTGGCTGTCAGGCTGTCAGCTGTCATTTCTCTCTTCCATCAGTGTGATTCTGACTTGCAACCTCCTCTGCCCTCTTCCAGTTTGCTGCTTCTTAGCTGCTCTGGGCTGGGAAACAAGACAACTGAATATGTTGAAAAGAGAATACTAAATAGGAACTTGGGAAGATCTTGGGAAGTGCTAAGGTGCCTGGCTTCAAAGCAGGGACATTGAGTCTCATGCTTCATATCTCCACAGGCCTTTCTCACTTACTTTTTCAGCTCAAAGCTGTCTTCCAGACAGACCTCTATATGCATGAGCTGCTACCATATATATCTTGGGTTTTCTTAAAACAAAATAAATGCCAGCATTTCTTATGACACTGGCATCATAATTGAGCTACAGTAAAATAAGGAACTGGGTGAAGGGGACTTGTCCTAACATAATATACTTTTCAACCACTATTACCAAAGTGTTTTCCTGAAATTCATCACAATTTATAACCTATGTTCCCCTTTAAGCTCTTATGTTGGGAAGTGGTCCTAATTCTTTCATCTGTTTTCACATTGTACAATATGAACTAACCTACAGAATTGATGACCACCTTCCAACCCCCAACTTGGTGAGACCCAGAGAAGAGTTAAGGAAGCAAATACCCATTCAGTGGATTCCCCAGGAGGGCCCCAGATACAAGATAGAAGGAAGAGTCTGGTAACCACTCCATCTGTAACAGCTATCCTCATTTCCATTATAAGCTGCAAATGGCAAAATCGATGGGGAGAGATGAAACTAGAATATAAAGAGACTTAAAACTGCTACAAATCACTGCTTTACCCTGGGCAGAAACTCCTCGGAGAGTTTTTCTGAGAAAGGCTCTGCTATTCAGCCAAAGTACTAAGCTTCTCCTAAAAGACTTCGCCCCCAAGTGGACAAACAGGCTGTCAGTGCCTCCTAACCCATCCCAAGGGGTCATGTGGGGCACTAGCTTCTGAGTACCACTCCCAGCAAGATCCTGAGCACAGGAGAAGCATGGAGAAGCAGCGCTGCTCTGCTCAATAGTGGCCAATCGAGTGCTTTCACCTGAGCCTCCAACCAAGGGCTTGGGGGCAGGAAATGGGCAGGTTAAGATGAAAAGGGGTGGAGAGGGCTCCCTCCATTCAGACTCCCTTCAGTCCCTGAGGGAAGAGATTTCCTTCTGCTGCCAAGTGAACGGCATCACCCCTCGGTAGATTGCCCTCTCTGTCCCTTGCTTCTCCCACCAGAAGTTTTTTTGGAAATATGCACCTCTCATTTTTCTCATATCCATTTTCTTAAATTCTTCAAAAATTTATTCATTTCTTTATTCCAAGTACTTACTAAAGACTTAATATGCACCAAATGCTGAATCCCTGATCCTTATATTCTAGAGAGGAATAGAAAACCAAATAAATATATACTTAAAAAAAATAACCTGTGCTTGGAAAGAAAATAAACAAGATTAGAAGACACAGAACGATGGGGGCAGGAAAGGCCTTTCTGAAAGATAGAATCTGAACAAAAACATGGAGAACAAAGAGGAGTAGCCATGGGCAGATCTGAAAAGACAGTGCCCCAGACTGGAGGACAGCAAGTGAGCAGTCTTCCAGGTGGGCAGCTGGAGCAGGAGGAAGGAGGCCAGTAGAGCACAGACAGCAAGTGGGAAGAGGGACAAAGGAACAATGACAACGACACTGGTGGCAGCCATTGGGCTACTCATGAGGGACCTCAGAGGCCACAGTGAGACAGCAGACTGTGTTCTAAATGTGACAGAGAGCCACTGTAGCTGAGTACAAAGGAGTGGCATGGTCACTCTGGCACCTGTTGAAAACATACTGGAGAACGCAAGACTGGGAGAGAGACCAAGAGAAGATTCTTGTAGTGATCCAGGAAAGAGGCAATGGTGGCTTAGATTTGCCTAGTCGTAAAGGAGAAAAAAGGAAGTAGTTAGGTTCAGGAAGGGCTAAGACAATAGATCTGACAGGATCTATAGAAGATAAGATAAAGGACATGGGAGCTAGAGAGAAGTCAGGGAAATTTCAAGGTGGTAGAACTGAAGACAAGGATGAGCGCTGATTCTCCCAACAGGGATAGGGCAGCCCCAAAACAAGGATGAGTGGTGGGACTCTCAACAGAGACATGAGGATTGACGACAAGGATGAGCAATGCTCCTCCCAAGAGATGAATGGTGCTCCTCCCAATAGAGATGGGGCAGCTTAAACACAAAACTAGACACATTTGAGAAACCAAAAGACCAGAAAGAGAGAAAGAAATACCAAAAGGGATAGGGGCAACTCACAAAAACATACTGGCATGGGTTCCCCTTAAAAGGGGAATGCTTGTAGTCTGTTGGTGGGAATGTACAACCTCTATGGAGAACAGTATGGAGACTCTTTCAAGAATTAAAAGTAGACCTCCCATTCAATCTAGCAATCTTACTGCTAGGTATTTAACCAAAGAAAAGGAAGTAATTTATAAAAAAAGAAACCTGTGCCGAAATGTTTATCACATAATAATTTACTGCAAAGATTTGGACCCTACCTAAGTGCCCATCAACTGATGAGTAGATAAAGAAAATGTGGTTTATATACCATGGAGTACTATTCAGCCATAAAAAGGAATCAAATAATGTTTTTTGCAGCAACTTAGATGGAACTAGAGACCATTATCCTAAGTGAAGTAAGTATCTCAGGAATGAAAAAATAAATACCCCATGTTCTCACTTAAATGAAGCTCACCACGAAAGTTCTGAGACAGGCTGTTGTGGTCCATTATTTCACTTCCGAGAAATACAGTCAACAGCAGCATCCCTTCTGAGTCACCTGTGCAAGTTTCAGCTTATCAGCTTAGCCAAGAGGCTTCGTTTCTGGCCAATGGCACTCAGTCCCTGTCAGCTACGGAGCAGGGAAGAGAGCACTTTCACACCATGATTTTCTGTGATTTTAAAAATGTGTTAAACGAGTTTCAAAGCCTTGAACATTTGCAATGGGCTTTCTAGGATCTTACGCCTTCCCACGTGATAATTTTTTGGTGGTTTCAAGAATTTAGAAGAGGCTGAACTTCTCTGAAAGATGAGGGGAGAAGTGGGCTTCCAGCAACCATAGTGACTGAGGAAAACATCACCGAAAATATGGCTTGCAAAAACAATCGTATGGCATTTAGGAACCATGAAGCCGTACTATAGCTTAGGTCCCCAGCAGTGTTCAAAATCCTGCACATTTATCTCCAAGTCAGGAAAGTTTCATCTTGATGGGGGCCTCTCACACTTGGACAGAGAAGCAAAAGCACATCCGTGGTGAATGGTGTGAAGACATGCCGGTCAGAGGGTAGAAAGTAAGGGTCCTGGAAAGGACTGCAGTTAGTTGCCCTCAGTCTTTGGCTAGTTATTCTGAGTAACCCCAGGGCTGGGGCTCCTTCACCCAGGGGCCACCACCACTACACTCATGTCCTCCAGAAATAACACAAGGCTACTGCCACATCTCATTCCCTAGACAGAATGTGGTGATGACAAGGGCCAGATTCCATAGGGCCTCACTAAAACCAGCGTGAAGGCAAAGGGGGTTTCCAGGAGGATGCACTATGCTGGCTTATGTTTTGGACAGTTAGCCAAAAGCAATATGGAGCTTGGGGATGGAGAGAAGAGTGAGGAAGCCAGTAGTCCAAGCCAGCTAATGAGGCCCTGAACTAAATCTGCAGCCATAAGGAAACCAAGAACAAGATGAATCCTATTGACTTCAGAGAGATAAACTCAAAGGAGCTCAGCAACTGTTTGGATGTGAGTGTGAGATTTCCAACACAGGACACAGGGGAAGTCGTGAAGACATGAGGAGAGGTTCAGAATGAAAACATGGCTCGGAGATGGTAATTACTGATTTAGAGGTGCATGTGGCCTCTCCACATTCTCAATGGAAGCTCGGGGAGCATCCAGGATGCCTAGCTCAAGATCCATGCCTAAATACAAGCCAGAGACAGGGAGTGGCTTAGCCAAAGTCACTGTGCTAATGACCATCACGGATGGAAATACAACTCCAAATACCATGAGCTCGCCCTTGTAGCCCCCCAGCTCTGTATTCTGCTCTCTTCCAGGTCACTATTGGACATAACTGATCATGCAATTCTATCAGTTAAAAAAATGAGCAAGCAATAGACCATATGCAAATTATATAATATTCTGCTATACCAGTACATTAATTATGTCATAAAACTTAAAAAAGAATTAAAAGTCGAGGTTATATGATTTACCTTCTGCATTCACTGGAGTGGATGCCCCTCCCACCCTAAGAAGACTGCAGTGCTGAGTGTTGTCCCAGGCAGCCAGTGGAAACACAGTGGAATTTAGGATCATCTCAGTATTACAGGGTTTTGTGATTGCATTTGTTTTCTGTTGCTACTGTTACAAATACCACAAATTTAGTGGCTTAAAACAATAAACTTACTATTTCACAACATCCACAGATCAGCAGGCTCTATGGGTCCTCCAAGAAGAGACTTACAAGGCTGACATCAAGGGTCAGCAGGTCTACATTCCTTTCTGGAGCTTCTTAGGGAGAGTATGCTTCCGGGTCCATTCAGGTGGTTCAAATTAAGGGCATTGTTCTCAGCCTGTAGAGGCCACGTTCCTGGGCTTGTGGTCAATGGTCTGAGTTCTTCCTACATTTCTTTTTTTTTTTTTGCATCTTCCCACACTTCTAATCTCCCTGACTTCCCCCTTTGTTTCATTTTACTGATGGCCAAATCACTCCTCTGAGTCTCAATTTCTCCAACAGCAAAATGGGGAGAATAACATCTATCTCTGATGACTGGTTTGGTGATTAATGGCATAACAGGAAATCATTTTGAATACTGTAAATCAACAAATGTGGGAAGAGATGGGAGTTGGGAGAAATTAAAACAGAAAAGGAGGGACAGGGAGCTTTTCTCTGCACTTAAGATGACCATTATGATTCTAGTAATAGGGAAATACATTGAATATCAACAAAACACCAAAATTAGAGCTATATTTTTTGTAAAAGCATTTTGTGAATGTTGAGGGTTTTTATAAAATATCATGTCATAGTAAACACAAATTAAACATAAGCCTCATGGAGATTTAGTCTGTCTTTAAATTATAAAAAGAATTGTAATTTAAAATTTATATAAATAAAAACTGAACATAAGCTAACACAAAACCATAAAGCCTATAGGTATACAAATACCAGTTGATATTGAGTCTGTCCTAGCTGTGCAGACATTATCAGGGCACCTGCTGTTGTCAAGGTTATCCAGCAAAATAGAACCAATAGGGTCTATATGGACTTAGAGAAAGAAAGTTATAAGGGATTGACACAAATGATTATGGAGGCTGAGAATTCCCAAGATCTGCTGTCTGCAAGGTGGAGAAGCAGAAAAGTCAGCAGCATATACACAAGTACAAGTCAGAGAGCCTAAGAACCTAGGAAGCCAAGGGTAGAACTACCAGTTCAAGTGCAAAGGCCCAAGAACCAGGAGGGTCGATATCCAAGGGCAGGAGAAGATGGCTGTCCCAGCTCAAGCAGGAGGTAAATTCACCCTCCTCTGTCTTTTCTATTCCGTGCCTCAGAGGATTGATGGCACCTGTCTACATGGGGGAAGGTGATCTGTACTCATTCTACCAATTCAAATTCTAATTTCTTCCCAGAAGCACTCTCACGAACACATGCAGAAATAAAGTTTTACCTGCTGAGTATTTCTTAACCCAGTGACATTGACACATAAAATTAGTCATCACAGGGCCAGTTACCTGACTTCATTTCTCAGCTGTAAAATAGGAATAATAATAGCATCTACCTTAGGATTGTTGAGAGAAGTAAATGAAAGAGGGTGTGTAGAATACTCAGCACAATGCCACGCTGTGAATATTATCTATTATTTTGTCACTGAATTTAGAAGAATGAGATTATGATCAATAAGTCGTCAAGGCAAAAATGTGACAACACGTAATCTCGTACTAGTTCATAGCCCTTCCTGAGAAGGTAAAAAGGCTCACATCACCCTCAAAAAACAATACGCAAAAGAAAAATGAAGAATAAACATATCTTTCAGGACACCCAAGGTAATAAATATGGCATCCATTATGTACTCTAACCCGATTCTGTCTTTCTGTAGCTTGCAAGACTCAGAGCAGTAATTTAGCTAAAAGCAAAGGTTATGTGAATTTGCACTTCAGCGACTAGCAGTTCTGGAAGATGCTTCCAACAGGTGCACCCTCATCCCGAGAAGATTCAGTCTGGGCATGGTTGCCTGGATTGTTGACACCTGGTGGTTTTTATAGCAAATGTTCAACTAAGAGTGATGGCAGAGGAGAGGTCTGGGTTGAGATAGATGCGTCCCACTGCGGGCACGAGTAAATCCTGCATTATCCAGCTGCACTCCGCACATTCTAGTAGTGCACACACCGCTGCCACCGCACCGCATTCCTGGCCAAATTTCAAGATGCTCTGAACTTGTATGCCCCCCAAGAGACCTGTTGGGAAACTAAAAGAAAGTAAAAAGAGAGATTTAAAATATCAAATGCCTTACTACCTGATGTGTTACTGTTTAACAGATGTAATTTAAAATGAAAATCAAAGGACTTTTCCCATCAATGTGACAGGCTCTAGGGAAACTCTTAAAGAGAAAGCATGAAGCAAACTCAAGTAAAGGGGCTAACAGGGAAAAAAGGACAGGTATGAGGACAACACTGAACAGAAGCTCAGGGAAAGAAGAAAACCGTAAAGGAAACACAATGAGATTTTAGAATGGCCTTAACGAGAAGAGAGGCAAAATTCGAAGATCCTTTGACTTCTTCATACAACGTGTATTAAGCACTTACTATGCACCAAGCTATGCTAGGAATCCTCAAAGAGCTTTCCTCCTGGGGAGGCAGAAAACAGACAGTTATAACACAAGGAAATATTGTGACAGGGATAAGCAAAAACAAGATGATGTGAAAGGCTCAGAGAGGAGCACCAAGTTCTCTCTTTTCGTGCTGCTGTAACAGAGTCTCACCGACTGGGTAATTTATAATGAACAGAGATGTATTGACTCACAGTTCTAGAGACTGGGAAGCTCAAGATGGAGGAGCCAGCACCCGGCCAGGATCTTCTGTTTTATTATCACATAGCAGAAGACAACAGGCGGGAGAGTGCAAGAGATGGAACTCCCAACCTCAAGCCATAATAATCAGCATCATCCCACTCGTGACTTAAACACCTCCCATTATCCCCACATCCCAACATGGAGGATTACGTTCCAACACACGCTTTGGTGACACACATTCGAACCATGGCAGACTCCTAGCTCTGCACAGTAAGAGAAGGAGGAAGAAGATTAAACAATGAAAACAAATAACTGGATGGAAAGAAGAGGCAGAGCTGTGCCTCCTGGACCGGGTGCAGCCACTCCTTGCTGCTGGGAGCCGAAGGAAGTGACTCTTCTGTGTACCTCAGTTCTCCCGTCCTGAAAACGTTCCTGGGCTATGTGATCAGCCTGGGAATTTCACAAGCCCTATGAGCAGATGGTCATCCTTAACTCATCTCATATTCCATTACCATTTTTGGTCAGAAATGCCTATTGGTGCTACCTTCAAAACACAGATACATACCCAGGGTCTGACCTTCTCTGGCTCCCTCCTGAGCCAACATCACCTCCCATCTGGATCCATGCAGTGGCCTCCTAACAAGTCTGTTTCTACACTCATTCTCGAGAGCAGTGACCAAGTTGTTCTCACGAGCACAGGGTTCCTCTGTTCAGAACACTGCAGGGACTCCCCACCACACTCAAACTAACAGAACACAATCTCTCCCCTCCACTCACCTCCTCTTCACCACCCTGGGTGCTCCTGGCCAGCACACTGGCCTGCCTGTGATTCTTCCAACACTCTTGGTGCGGCCCATGGTCTTGACTCTAGCAGTTACTTCCCTGAGAACAGGAACACTCTCTTAACACCTCAGAATGACCCCATGAGGTAAGATTCTGTTCTTATCATCCCCCTTTTATAGATGGAGAAACTGAGGCACAAAGAGGTTAAGTAACTTGCCCATCTAGGAAATGGGAAAAACTTGAGACCTGAATCCCAGCAATCTGATACCACAGTTTATCTTTTTTTCTTTTTTTTTTTTTTGAGACAGAGTCTCAAGCTGTCACCCTGGGTAGAGGGTTGTGGCAGCATAGCTCATAGCAACCTCCAACTCTTGGACTCAAGCTATCTTCCTGCCTCAGTTTTTCTTTTTTTTCTTTTTTTCCTGATTTTTTTTATTAGATCATAGCTGTGTACATTGATACTGTCATGGGTCCAGGGTGCTATTTTTATATACAATTTGACATATTTTCATCAAACTGGTTAACATAGCCTTCATGTCATTTTCTTAGCTATTATGTTAAGACATTTATAGTTTTTCTATTTTTAGTAGAAATGGGGTCTCACTTTTACTTAGACTGGTCTCCAACTTGTGATCTCAAGCTATCCACCCTCCTCAGCCTCCCAGAGTGCTAGGATTACAGGGTGAGCCACGGCTTCTGGTCCATAGTTTATCCTTTTAACCACTGCACCCCACTGCCTCTCAACTGGCCAGAGGGCCGAAGGCAGTTAGTTCCCATCTTTTCTCTCTGTTGCCTTCTACGTATACTTTTCAGGAAGAAGGGTTGTATATATTTTTTTTAATTTGAAAACTACAGATCTCAAGGTAATGAAATCACTTTCCAGCTTAACATTCTTTTTTCTTTTCTTTCTTTTTTTTTTTTACAAATAGCAATGCCCAGTCAGCTTAACATTCTAAAATTGAGTCTTCGCAAGAGCTGCTCTGAGGAAAAAACTTAATAAAATTACAACCTTTATCCCTGACGCCCTCTCTCTTCCTCACATCCCAAAAGACACCCTTATACAGGTTCCCTACAGGACTCACCTCCAACTGCAGGAACTAGAAAAGGCTAATTGCTTCTGAAAGAAAGAGTAACTCAAAAAATCAATTGTAACTTTGATGTCCAGTGCACTCTCCAAAAAACAGAGGAAAGAAATAGAATCAAAGTGACTCAAAATCTAATTTAACTTTTAATTGCTTCGCTAATTGCAAAAGCCTGGAGGATGAGCTGGAAAGGCACACGACACACACAGAATTCCAAAGATCGACTCTGCAACTGGTATGACCACTGGGTAGCATGGAATTTCATTCCAAATTCCAAGGCTACTGCTCTCAGCCCTGAACTGTTCTTATCCTTCGGCATGGGAGCACATGTTTTCCAACGCAGCGACATCAATAAGTCAGGCCAAGGATAATCTCCCGGTCGTTAATTAAGCCCTGTGTACAGGCATGCACACGATATCATCATACATAGCATACGGAGCCATAAACACTGTGTGGAACCAGCAACTATAAATTATGAGTGTGTAATTCCCTTGAGCTTCATAAACCATAAAAATGAAGCTCAAGTGGTTTGTGTAGTCATTTGAATCCCAGAAGGAAATACAGCACTGCGATTCAAAAGTTGCTTATTGTTTATTTTTATATAATGGATGGATCCTACTTCTCAATTCACACGTGCCCTCCTCCCACCGGGGCCATCCATCCGCACACTGACTCTCCCTGTCAGCCATCCCCTCCCAGCCTGACTCCCCCCAAGGCTCTCGCCTCTAAACAGAAAAGGTCCCTCCATGGCAGGAGCAGAACCAGCAGCCCGATGGGAGTTTGGATCTGCTTCTCATCTCATTAGCAAATTTTAATAATTCACGAGAGCAATGTAACTCTTGTGAATAAGCAATGGCTTTTTTTTTTTTTGCATGGAATGCAGCATATTTAACACAGATTCTGAAAAACAATGGTAATCAAGCACTAATTTCTTTAAAAGTATTATTTGAAATTTTTTTTTCTATTCCCCTGCCCTCAAAGTCCTCAAGTCTTTGTTCAAAATGACTGTCCTTTTCCTGAATCCTACACGTCATCCACTTACTAATCTAACGATGAGGAATCAAGTATTTAGTGATCACTGACTATGTACTTGAAATGTACAGTATTCCAAAGGGAAGTTTTCTTCTCTGAAGAATGTACAATCTGGTAAAACAAATAAATTAAAATGACGCTCTGCAGTGCAAAGATCATGGAAATGGCTGTCAGGTAAACCCGGCCTGCATTTGAACTTAGGGCTTATTAGCTTTGTAGTATTAGGTATGTTACTTAATTTCTCTGAACAATCATTTTTTTTCATCTGAATAAATGAAAATGACGATGTATACCTTTCTGAGTTGCTGTGAGGATAATATAATACTTACCTCTTACTAGTTGCATGTCCTTGGGTAAGTTGTATAACTGCTCAATGCCTCCATTTTCTTATCAGTAAAATAAGAATAATAAGCATCCTTCTCATGAGGGTATTCCTAGGATTAGACATGGTACTATGTAGTAAGTGCCAATAAGTATGGCTGTTGCTACACATAAAGTGCCCAGCACAAACCATGTAGCAGGTCTTCAACAGTATGATAACATAATATCAGCAGTAAGTGAGACAATAAATGATTTCATACCAAATTGTAACATAGGTTAAGATCATCCTTCAAAAGTTGAGAAACATCTACATAGGTAAGACTGAAGTAGGTATTTGTAACCGGTGCTCACAGTAGCGCTATTCACAATAGCCAAAACATGGAAGCAACACAGTCTCCATCAACAGATGAATGGATAAATAAAAGATGGCACATGCATAGAATGGAATATTATTCAATCTTATAAGGAGAGGAAATTCTGACATATGCTATAACTTGAATGAACCTTGAAGACATTATGCGAAATGAAAGAAGCCAGTCATGAAAGGGCAGATATTGTCTAATTCCATTTATATGAGGTACCTAGAATAGTCAGATTCACAGAGACAGGAAGTAGAACAATGGTTGCCAAGGGCTGGGGGAAAAGGCCACAGGAAGTTAGTGTTTAAAGGGTATAGAGCTTCAGCTGGGGAGATGGATGGTGGTAATGGCTGCACAATGTTTTAAATGTGCTTAATGCCATTAAACTGTACACTTAAAAATGATTATAAAGATCAATATTTTATGTATATTTTCCTAACAAAATAATGTTTAGCCACATGTGGCAGCTCACACCTGTAATGCCAGTACTTTGGAAGGCCAGGGTAGGAAGATCACTTGAGGCCAGGAGTTCAAGACCAGCCTGGGCAACATACTAAGACCCCATCACTACAAAATTAAAAATAAAAATTAGCCAGCTATGGTGGCACAAGCCTATAGTCCAGCTTGTGGACAAGAGGCCGGGGCAGGAGGATTGCTTGAACCTAGGAGTTCAAGGCTGCAATGAGCTATGATTATGCCACTGTATTCCAGCCTGGGCAACAGAGCAAGACCTTGTCTCTAAAATTTAAAAAAAAAAAAAAAAATTAGAAACAGCAAGCACTGTAAAGAAGGCAAAGGAAATTAGAAAGGCTGCTTAGAGCAAGCGGCATGAGAATTACACCTTAAAAGTTAGAAGATCTGGGAAAATGGCATATTCCTAGTGAAGGCGACATGAGTGAGGGCCTGGGAGTAAGAAGGAACTTGATGGCAGGAGGTGGGCCTGTCAGAGCTGAGGGCAGCTCTGCTAGCAGACAGGAGCCACACTCGGCCAGCCCTGGCTCAGCCACCATCATTCCTACTTATCAAAGTCTCACTTACAGCCACTCCAAGTCATCCTGAGCTAACCTCCGAAATCATGTCAACTCTTACACCGGTGGCCTTTCATCTCTCTTCACACACTTCCTTCTTCTTGGAAATCCCTTTTATCTAATAAATTCCACTCCCTCAAGACCAGGCTCCAAGGTCACATCCTTTGCTAAGCCTTCCCTAACTCCAGAACTTCTTCCTGTACCATATATTTCAACAAAAATCGATTCTTATCAAAGGTGGGCTCAGATCTTTTTCTGACATCCAGACCTTAGCATCATGCCTGATGCATTATGGATGCTCAATAAACTCACGGGGAGTAGCTGCACCAGAGAAGCACAGGCAGCAGAGCTGGGACTTGATGCCCTGGATGCTGGTTAAGTTAAGCAAGACGACGATACAGATAGGGGTTGAGGACAGGTAAGTCCAAAATGTAAATACATGGAATGGATCAGAATGGCCAAGAGACTGAGAGGGAGGAAGGAAGCTACAAGGATCATACCAGAGTCTAAGCAGGAAGTTATACAGGCCTGGAGCAAGTAATTATGGTGAGAATGGAGAGAAATATTTACAGAGAAACCTTCCACACTTAGCAAATGATTGTGAAAAGTTAAGAGCATAGATAAATTTTTTTAATGGGTTAAAATGTGTGCTCTGGGGGCCTGAAATCATATGGTCTCATTGGTTGAGACCTGTGGACTTGCAGGCTGTTGAAGAGTTCTAGTTCAAGTGAAACTGAGACTCTGTGTCTAAGAAAAAGGAAGTAACAGAGAGCAGGGATTAGAAGTCCTGACCGAACAAACACACATCATTGTCTAGGCTACACTTTCCCAATTGATTACATGCACTTTTCCTTTGTTTTCCCACCATTGAAGGGTCCTGTCTTCATAAAATAAAGAGGGTATTTTTCAAAACTACTGCATTACCAGGACGCACTTTTTATTTTATAAAGGACAATACGTTTAATTATACGTGGTATACAACATTCAGTTGGAGATGAGTAGAATGCGATTTCCACTTAATGAATTTAACATTCTTCTGTGACGGAAAGAATAACCTGGTATAAGCATCAGAGAGATGTCTTTTAAGGTCCCTATGTGACTTTAAACAAGGGGAGACATGTCCCTTACTCAACCCCTCTCTGCTGTGATGTGCCTTTGGGCCAAGACTAACTTTGGCCTCTTGCCTGCTAAAACAGACTAACCAGAAAAAGTCCAAAGCTGAGAGGACTCATATGTGCTAACAGAAATAATTCAAGGTTTGCAATTTGACCAAGGAGTTGATAGGAAAAAAAGAGAGAGAGAGAGAGAAAGAAAAACAAATAATCCAAGGTGCTTTCTAATTTCCTTTTAGGAATGCTTACTATACACACAGTAACAAAGTCTGGCTTCAGCTAATGGAAGCTCATACACGAATTGTAAATATATATTTTAGTCGTGAGCCCCATAACATTAGAAGAGGCGCTCCTCTGTGCCTCTAGAAGACAACTGTCTGGTTATCACTCTCCCAAACATAAAGGAGAGTTCCAGAAAGCAGGCTTTCTCATTCAAATGTAGGACAACTCACACAGACAGTACTAGTTCAATGTTACTGAGCCGCCTCAGAACACAGAAAGGTTACACACGGTCCAAAAGCTATGGAAAATAAGCAGAATGGTTTAACAATTAAATCGGTGCTGTGTCAATGCTGGACTTCCTCGGGGAAAAATTATTTCTCAAACAATCAACAAATAATTTTAGATGGGCGGACTACCCGCTGACTGATAATAGAGATTTTCACAAAACCCAAGTCATAAAACTCCAGGAAATGAAATAAAAAAAGCAAGGTAAATCACCATCAGTTTATTTATGTTATTCATACCATTCTAATTGTAAAACTCGATCTAAAGATGATACTCTCAGCAGGGCTACAAAGGTTCCATCTCAGTGTTCCCCACTGTTTCCAAAGGCATCTGCATTCATACATGCATTTCCTCTGTACCCAGAGCAGCTCCGCTCCTCGCCTAAGAAAGCAACAAAGAGTCGTTCTTCCCCTCCCATCCCTGGATTAACATAATGACACCCTAGACATTAGACTCGCAGGATTGTAAACAAGTCTAGGAGAGCATCGCCCAGTCGTTCTCTCCCAGAAAATACAAGTAAGAATCATGGAATGTAACTCTGGAAAAGAATCACTGGTCTCTAAATGCCAGTCCTAGGACCCATGATCGTAAAAGATGAAGTTTTTTATCCGCCCAAGGAAAACTGAGAAAAATAAGGACAATGTGATGAGTTTTCCAAAAGATAAATTTATTGAATTTATATACCTGTTTTTTTCCCCATAATACATGTTTCCCATGTTCACATAAATGAATATCGTTTTATCCATAAAATGAAGATCAGATACTAGACTTTTCATGCCCTTTCTAAATACAATTTATCAATTTGCAAACATTGTCTTTGAAATAGTTGATGAAATTAAAAAGACGGGGGACCACTTGTTTGGTCTGGCTCTCTGTTTTGATTTCTTTATCAAGAATGTAAAATTAAGTTTTACATTTTGGGGCCACAGGTGAAGAAAGTAGAAGAAAGAAAGAACAACACCGCTGGGTCCGTGGCACACTGTCCGCATCAGTCCACACCGCACTCACGCTCCCGTGTTTTCCTTTCTTTCATCCTGATTCACACTCCATTCTACTCTCCCACATACGTAGCCACCTCTATCTGATAAGTGGAAAAGATACATCACAGCCGGTGTACATTTTTTTTTTTGAGACAGAGCCTCAAGCTGTCCCCCTGGGTAGAGTGCTGTGGCATCACAGCTCACAGCAACCTCTAACTCCTGGGCTCAAGCGAGTCTCCTGCCTCTGCCTCCCAAGTAGCTGGGACCACAGGCACCTGCCACAACGCCTGGCTATTTTTTGGTTGCAGCTGTCATTGTTGTTTGGTGGGCCCAGGCTGGATTCGAACGCACCACCTTAGGTGTATGTGGCTGGCGCCTTAGCCACTTGAGCCACAGGCACCGAGCCACAGCCAGTGTACATTAGAAGATGCAGGCAGTACAGTTTCTTTTACGGACAGCCACACAAATCAAGCACCTCTACCAGTTCTGTCATTTTTAGGATGAAGTAATTGAGGACCAGAAAAGTAAACTGACTTGCCCATGGCCACAGAAGGCCAGGCCAGAGATGAGCTGGAAGTAAGCCACATTCTACTCTCCATTTCTCAGTAAGGTCTTCGGCCTTTTCCCTAAATGAACACACACACATACACACTATAAAACAATTAATGAAAAAAGATTAATCACAAACTTTCATAAAAATTTTTATAACATCTCAAAACAAAAACTCTATATGAGTCTAGGTATTTGTAAACTGTTCTAACAATCACTTGGAAGGTCTTATAGACTTGATCTATCTAGAATATTGTGAGTTAGAAGACAATTTATCAGGCACGTTTATAAGAAACTCCTCCAAGTGATTTACATAAAGCCCTGAGAGATTCTTAGAGATATAAAAAGTGGGGAAGATATTAATCACAATAACCTAGAAATGTGTCTAGGATACCTCTGAGCTCACCACACCCCTTCTAAGCCTCAGGTCTTGTTTTCCCTGACATCTCCTTTCCAGATCCCAAGAAAAAAGCAATTTCCTCAAGTCCCACCACCACTTGCCATCTGTTTTGACCTTCAAAGTTGACATTAAAAAAATGTCTCCTTCCTATGCATCAGTGTCAATCAGAGTGTGCTCGGACTCCCCACCAGATGTGTCCTGCAGAACACAGGCTCAAGTATTGCACAATCTTTCTCCACACCAATACTAAAATTTATGAACTGACTGATTCTAGTATATGCTCCCAAAATATTTTCTTTGTTACTTCCAAGTATAATTCATAGGGTAATTTTATCCTGTTTAAAAAAATTGTAAAATAGCATCTACTTGTCACGTGCCCTCCATCCACAAGAAACAATGCCTTCCCCAAGGGGCTTCCTCCTTCTGTAGGCTCTGAGCAAGGAAATAACTTCACTGGAGACTTGTTTGTTGTGCAATTAACAATGGAAAAAGAACCCTGCTCTTATCTTGAATATTCCAGATTTAAGCTAAAATTCTCCAAAAGGTACCATATTTCCCCAAAAATAAGACCTACCCAAAAAATAAGCCCTAGCAGGATTTCTATGCATTTGTTATATATAAGCCCTACCCTGATAATAAGAGTCAATACCCCATATAGAGTCAATACCCTATACCAAAAAAATTACAACTCATGTGCTAGTGATGGGCGTGGCTATGCACTTCGGCATGGAGCAGTAAGGAAGATTGGAATACCTTATATCTGCCACAGCTCCGCAAGTGCTACGAGCCGTTCGCATTTGCGGGGGTGTGGTGTGATAACCGCAGTGGCAGGCACTGCTCGTGTGAATGGCTAGGGGAAAGGAGTTCATGCATCACTAGCACTAGCCCCACCAACAAGGTCGACTCCCCCGTCATGTTCCAAAAGAAGATGACTTAACTGTATTTGAATCAATGTAGATGGTTGTGTTATGCTTAATAAAAATAAGACATCCCCTGAAAATAAGCCCTAGTGTGTCTTCTTGAGAAAAACAAAATATAAGACAGTGTCTTATTTTCGGGGAAACACAGTAGTAACCAATTTTATTTCCTAACAGAGCCCAGTAATACATTAATATTATGGTAAGTCTGTAAAGCTGAGGGCAACCTTTAACAGTTACACTATCTTAAGAGCTTTAGCACTCTCTGGGTGAGAAGGGTCCCAAGAATCAGGCTTTCCAATCACCAATCTGAGATCAACACTGCACAGTTTATTTCAGCAGAAGTGATGATAGTTGCATGGTAAGGTGCTGTATGAAATGAGGCCTCCTTGCTTTGACTGTTTGCACCCAGCAGTAAATACAGCTATCCTACTTCTTTCTGTGACCCACTCTCTGAGCATAGGGGGACTACACATCCATTAAAATGCTTATTTCTTAAAAGGCTCCTTCTTTGGATCTTCTTAGACCTCACTCTAATGAAGTATGCTTTGTTTCACTGTATAGGTTTTAGTACAAGATAAATTTTCAGATGTAGTATTCTATATTTTAAAAGACAAAAACAATGTTGAAATGAACATTTTTTTGAGCTAGAATTTCACTAGCTCACTATAACCATGTCATCACTGATGGTAGAAAAGAAGGTCTTTGTCTGTCTACTTTGATCATGTGTTTAAAAAAAGAGAAGAAGGAAGGGAAGGAGGAAGGAGCCTGCTTGAATAAAGCTATTTTCACGGGACAAAAACATGTCACAAAAGAGAAAATCCAAACCAAAAAAATAGAAAAAATTACTCTGTTGAGTTAAATGTTTTCTATGGACAGAATTAACTACATCAGTCAAAATTGAGGAGCAGTTTATTTCCCTCTAGTTTATCACAAATAGCTGTATACAAAATGTATATACATATATGGATTGTGTATATGTGCATTTATATATACACGCTCGAGCTTTCTTGCTTAGTATAGGCATCATCCAAAGCAGGGCACTGGAGTCATCCTTCACATTTCCTACATACTGAGATCTACCAGCTCTGTGACCTCAAGTAAGTTACTTGTGACCTTGACAATAACTTAATGTCTTTGAACTTAGTTTCTTCATCTCTTAAAAAAGATTATAATTATTCCTAGATCATAGGGTCATGGTGGGATCATGTGAGACAATGCTGGTAAATCATTCGGCCGAGCACTGCCACTTAGTGAGCACTGTAAGCTCTAGCCATCGCCACCACCATTGCTATTTCTCTCAATATTATCACTGTCATTATTCTCAGACTGCAGTTGGAACCTGTACTAACTGAAGGGAATGGTGTGTTTGAGGAAAATTCTCCAAAGAAAATCTTCTCCCCAGCTTCCCATTCTCTGCTACCCTCGTTTGAAGCAGGTTTATCTTGGTTCCAGCATCCAGGAGAAGTGCTAAATCCTTTGGAGAATGTCTGTAGACATTACATAGTGATTTATTTAGGGGTCCCTATGAATGCACTGCAGATGCTAAAAAGTTTAGAAAGTCAGCGAGTCACTCCAGTTATCAATGGACTTGTCTATAACTCACCATATAGAGTCAATACCCAGCACCAAAATAATTACAACTCATATGCCGTGCTTTCAGAGACGTTAGAAACTTCCTGAATGAGTTAGAAATATAAGATAGTTACTATCTTCTTAACTAGTTCTTTACTAGTAGTATATACTAACATGAAATATATTAAATATGTATCACACTGCAGGCTTGATTCATCAGGGGGCCTCCCCAAAGTAGACAAAATTCAAGGCAGGAAAAGGTGCTGGCAGGAGCTACACAACTATTATCTCATCTAATCCCCATTATTTCATTTAAGTCTCACAGGGACACTTTGAGGACGATACGATTCTCCAAATGTTACATTTGAAGAAAGGAAGGAGCAGGAGGTAAAGTCACCTGCATACAGAGACACTAATGGGAATTGGATTAGTGATTCTAGGCTAGAATTTTCACCCCAGCCTCTACCTATGTTGTCTTTGGGACACTCTAGTCATTACTTTGGGTAAATTACACCAGTGTCTCAGAGCGACTATGACAGTTTCTACACTGTCTCTATTTCCTCCCTAAAACTTATTCTTATCTTTTGAAAAGTTAGACTAGCACTGACCTATTGAACATCAAAAGAATAAACAGAGTAAATGTTATAGAAGACCATAGAGAAAGATTAATTATAATTGGGAAATGGTTAGCTATGATTGAACCCCTTGAGATACTCTCTCTAGGATCAGCCCACCTCTTCCTCCTGGCTGCCTGAGATGGGTAAAACACTCCATTTGAGCTACCTACCACCTTTCCAGCCTCTTCCTCTTCCCTCGTTCCCAATTCAAGGTCAATACACTTGCCAGTGAAGGCAACTAGAGGCCCAACACCCACCTGATCTTAAGTCAGGATTCACGTCCCCCACCTGTGCGCTTTGTCTTACATTTCCCTTTGGAATAGGAACCCAGAGACATACCCACAAATGGCTGATCTTTCTTCCAATCCAATTCCTACCATTCTGAACAATCTTAAATTAGCATGTGCGTGGGAAAATAAACAGAAACACCTGGTGGTCCAGAGGAGCCACGGGCCGTGATTCTTGATTTCTCTGACTCTGCATCCACAGCTGTTTTAGCATTCCCTAAAAAGCCACATTACCAACCCCAGGCAAGGATGCAACACCAGGGGCAGCTGCCCCCTCCTGCAAGCTACTGCCAGCCTTAAAAATGGGGGAGTCGAAAAATGAATTGGAAATGGGCTGGAAAGGAATGGAATGGAGGATGGAATAAATAGAACAGGAAAGTATTGGATAGAATAGAATAGAATTTCATCCCTCCATGGATACAAACTCTTTTGATTAAGTAGAAAGAAAATCTATTAAAACAGGGCCTCATAATCATGCCATATATTCTCATTTTTTTGGTTGTTATTCATGATACAAACAGCATGCATACCATTAGCCTAAAATGACATGACTTGAGAGTAGGTAAAATGTCACACAATTCCCCCTAAGAAGAGATAAATGATTGTGGCAACAGATAGGCGTGGATACAGAGGAAATGTAATTTTCATCTTTAACAAAAAAAAAGAGAGAGAGAGATGGAGAGAAACAAAGAAGCTTTACTGGAGTCCTCAGTGACCCAACATATCAAATTATACAGGACGGGGTAATGTGATTGCCCATTCTCCAGTCAGCCAGCAGATGTGCTGCTGCATTCTGCATGAGCAGCAAGTGACAGAAAAGCCCTGCTGGAAGTCCCAGTAAAAGAGAATTACAATAATCAAGCCCGCGCGCCATCAGGGCATGTGTTACCGCAGCAAAATTAAATACAGACACGCACCCTGCCTAAGGCCTAAAAAGCACAAAGCCGTTGTCTTAACCTCCCAAATACTGTTCATCAAAAGAAGGAATGTAGTTTTTAAAAAAAACTGAGACTGTGCACGGTGACATGATTTAGTTTTATTTCTTTTTGCGCCACTAAATCATTGGCTCCAGCCATCTTTGCTCTTTCTTCCTCCTGCCGGCCTTTTCCCTTGTTCTTGCTGTCCCCTCGATCTGGACTTCCAATCATGAGATGTCCATCATGAGACCGAAAAGCAAGGATGTAGAAACTATTTTCTCCACCAAATGCCGAAACTAAAACATGCGGCAGACAGTTTTTAATATACCCCATCAAAAACTATCTCACAACTTCTAAATATGGCAAATTCAACTATTAGCTGAGAATGACAGATCCAAACACTAGGTAAGGGGTCAGTTCAGTCAAATCATTGCTGTGTCTGAAACTCCCAGGCAGGCTCTTTTCACTCGCTATTGGAATGGGGATTTTCCAGCGGTGTTCCCAGAACTACGTGCTCCATGGCGGTGACTCTATGGCACAGTCGGCCCTGGCCCCGCCCCCACTCCTTCTGCTGTCGCAATCCACCGTCCTTTAAGCCAGACCAGTGCAGGAGCCTCTTTCCTCTTTTTGTTTCCTCTCCTGCTGCCTCCATCTGTCCTTCACACAGAGCCCCAATATTCTTGTTAAAACATAAATTAGTTTCTATCTCTCACCTGTCTTAAACAGCTTCCTATTTCATCTCAAAGAAACTGCTAGCTCCTTGCCTCTCCTTAAAAGACCCTGCCCGATCTGGCACACTTGTACCCAACCTCCTAGTTCCTGCCTCTCTCCCCTCATCACAAAAGCTCCAGCTGTGGCAGAAAGTCTTTTTCTTTCTATGCCCTCAAAGTATCAAGCTCCTTTGCACCACAAAGAATGCAAACCTCAGGGCCTTTGCACATGCTATTTCCTCCATTTAGGAACTCTTTTGTGGCTCCCCTGTGGCTCAGCAGCTAGGGCACCAGCCACATACAATAGAGCTGGTGGGTGCAAACCCAGCTCAGGCCTGCCAAACAAAAATGACAACTCCAACCAA
>NW_003852399.1:32455864-32484857 GCF_000181295.1 Otolemur garnettii | reverse complement strand
AAAAAAAAAAAAAAAAATTAGCCAGGCATTGTGGCAGGCGCCTGTAGTTCCAGCTACTTAAGAGAATCGCTTAAGCCCAAGAGTTGGAGGTTGCTGTGAGCTGTGACGCCACAGCACTCTACCAGAGTGCCAGATAGTGAGACACTGTGTCAAAAAATGAAAAAAAAAGAGAAACTTCTTTTCCTCCTTCTTCACACATCTGGCTCCTCCCCATCTTCAGTTTGAGTGTCCAGGTCCCTTCCTCAAAGAACTTATCCCTGAAATCTAAGTAGATTTCTGCCCAGCATTATTCTCTATCATTGCTCCCTAGTCATTTCATCTGTGGCAGTCATGATAATGTGTGATGCAATGTAATATAATAATCAAGTTAAGTTTTTTCCATGTACTAATTTACTGACTATATTCCCAACTAGACTGAATTCCACAAGCCACAGACATTCACACCCATTCACAAGCTTCTTGTGGGCTTGGCCACTGCCTGATTTCATCCTAAGCTCCTAACAAAATGATAAATGCCTGTAATGTCTGACAGAGGGAGGGAAGAAGGGAGAGAGGGAGGGAGGGAGGGAGGGAGGGAGGGAGGAAGGAAGGAGGGAAGGAAGGAAATCAGCATTCTTTATGCTAAAAAGGAGGCCATATATAGCAGATAGGGCTAACCATTGCAATCAAGTGATTATGACCTGACATTTAAAATGAACTGAATTCTATATAATCTGAACTATTTCCTTGCCTTTCCTTTCCTCCCACATTCTCAGAGATGAGGACAAGAAAAGGAATTGGGAGTAAGTTTTGAATCGAGTTCTCCCCACCCTAAGTAGCTTTCCCTCCTGTTTGGTGGGAGTAAAGTAACACAAGCTTCTGGGGGCCCCTGAGCCCCTCTTACAGCAGCTTTCAATACATTTGATTTATGCAGCAATCTTTCCGTATTGGCCCATGGTCCCTCCTCGTGTGTGGCTCAGGCAGCATATTCCACGCTTCTTACCCAATTCTGTGAGGTCTCCTGGAGCACATATAACATCTGGCAGCATCCTGAAATCACACGTCTGGATGCTGCAAAGGTATCTCCATATATTACCTTCCTGCTCTGCAGGGAGAAACGTTATTTTTGGTTGAAATCACTTTTTCATTTATCCCAGGTCAAAGGAAGTTCATGATCCCCATTGTCCAATTTTCCTCTGAGTCAAATATTTTAAATTTTGACTCACTTTAAAATAAACTATTTTTAAGTGAACTATTTTATACAGATATGTGGCTAGAGGCAAGGGCACGTGATTGAGCCTAATGTACAATATACATATACTATGAAAATTAAGTCTCTTTTAAATGTAATTCACCATCCAATGTCAAGATTTCTTCATACATACAATTTATCGATACGCTTACCATTTGCTCAATTTCAAAAAGATTGTTAAATGCAAATCTGTCTTCATTCTTATTGGACATAAACTAGCCTACAGGAAAGTTTTAATTCAGTACTACAAAGAGAGAACAAATTGACTTACTGTAAAAATTCTAGAACCAAGTGATATAACAACTTTCACAAACAATGCTAACTTTAAAAATGAAAGTGCACACTCTGAGTACAGACAAAATCCTAGAGCATTCTTTCACCCCTATGTGCTAACTAAATTAGAAAGCAATGCTCAAACCATTTGGAAGAAATAATAGTTTCCCATGTCTCTTCCAATAATTTCATCAAATCTTGAAAAAATGGGATCTCAAAACAAATCATAAAGCTTAAATACATATATATAAATGCAGATCTTTTAAATACTGAAATCTGAATAAAGCCAAATGCATATTCTGGAAAAATAGTCTGTGGAATTTATAATTTAAGTCCCTAAACTATTTTAGAAAGCAATAATTTCTCTAAGAGGCTCTGATATTTGCCTAGAAAATTATGTGGTGGTAATTCCACCTCTGTTGTAATTCTTTCTTTCCTTTTTTTTTTTTTTTTTTTTGAGACAGAGTGTCAAGCTGTTACCCTCAGTAGAGTGCCATGGCGTCACAATTCACAGCAACCTCAAACTCTTAAGTGATTCTCTTGCCTCAGCCTCCCAAATAGCTGGGACTATATGCACCCGCCACAATGTCCGGCTATTTTTTTTTGCTGCAGTTGTCACTGGTGTTTAGCTGGCCCGGGCCAGGTTCGAACCCACCAGCCTCAGTGTATATGGCCAGCGCCCTAACCACTGAGTTACAGACACTGAGACTTCTGATTTTTCTTAATTCTTTCTCTTTCTTTCTTTCCCAATCTCCACATACGTTTCTCCTTGTACTTCAATTTCTCTCTTTTTACATCTTTTTGTTAATTTTTGTGGGGAAAAAATAGGGACAAGAGAAGGATTCATCCATGCATAGTTTTTCCTAGTTCTTGTGATGAATAGCAAGCACCAAAATAGTCTTATGAGAGCCAATAACCTGCAAAATTGGGGCCTGGGCACACTGTCTTTAATAGATGCACACACGCCGCCCTTTGGTGTCCTCTTCCCAGCTTTAGAAAGCCTCTCTTCCTCCCCGCCAGGGATGCCCACTCTACTGTCCCAACTTTGATTGTGACCCAGTAAGCCAAAGCCTGTCCTCTCCACACAGTATCTGCCTGTGGCTTGCTCACTCTCTACCTCCCAACGATCACACTGTGGCCCAGTCTTCTAGAAATTGCCTTGCCCGGGGGCATCAAGCCTACGTGGAAAGAACTCAGGCTTTACAGTGCGATGCTGCTGGATGTGAGCCTTATACACGTAGCTGTGTGACTTTGGGCAATGTACTTCATGTCTCCCAGACCCGGTCTCCCTGGGATAGGAAATGATAATAAAACAGGGATAAGGATTTCTTCCACATTTATTGATAGGATGCTTAAATATAACAAATGTGAAGTTCCTCATCCAGAGGCTGGCCTATAGTAAGGACTTGATACATGAAGAAATGGTAGCTATAATATTATTATTATTATTATTAATTATCTAACTTTCAGGTTGGAAAATGTGTGATCGACAAATGAGCTTAATCATATGAAGAGTTAATATAGTTGCTACATATTTAGTTGACGCTAAATGTATGGGAGCATTTTTGGCCCAGGGTCATTATGTTTATTTTAAGAAATATCATACAGACCTTCAGCTGCTATTTTTTTATCCTACGATCAGGCTAGATCTGCTCCCATAAATATCCTGAAGAACTGTTTTGTACCCACAGAGTTCTATAAAAACATTAGTTGCAAATTGAGATGAACAAATACGTAGAAACGGGGCACCAAAAAACCAGAAGTGACCTGTGAACCAAGAAATGTAGTCCTTTGTTACAAAGGTCACTTCAGTTTATCAAACCTTTATAATCAAACTGGGAATACAGAGATGACAGAGGATTAAAGCGCGCTCCATGCTATGAAGGAATTTGCACACCAGCGAGGGGACACACACCCACATTAATTCAAAATGGTAAGATGAATAACACAATGCAGGTAGACAAGGGGTCTTCCAGGAGGATAGAAGAGGGTCCTTCACCTAACCTGTGGTCAAGAAAAGGCTGTCTGGAAAAGATTACGCCAGGACTGCCTTGAAACATGAAATCAAAATTACCTATGCAAAGACAGATAGAAGAAAAACCACTGCAGGCAAAGCAAACTGCTTGAAGAGAAGCATGAAAAATTACAGTGTGTGCACAGAAGCATCCAGCAGTAAAGTGTTACTAAAACATCAAATGTGCGGAAACAGAGCCAAGGTCTGAGTAGAGGGCAGGACGTGGAAGGCCTCCTCTAAGAAGCGTGGTCGCTGTTCTCTTTGTGGTAGAGGCACATGGAAGGAAACTGACCTGGATGCATTTAATTTTGAGGGGTCACTCTGGCCGAAGTGTGAGAACAAGCTTGGGATCAGAGATGGGGGTGAGGGGTGCAATGAAACCCAGAGTACAAGCTAGTATTGTACTGAAAAAAATCCAACGAGAGCTTAAACCGGGCAATGATTAAGAAGACAGATTCAAAAACTATTTAGAAGGCAAAATTGACAGGGTATACATAACATTATAAAGAAGTAAGAAAGAATAAACAAAAATGCCAGCCTATGACCAATGGTTTCCAAATATTGGATGTAGTCACAAATGCATAAGGTATCTAGATTAACTGCAGCACCTGATTTGCCATCTGCAAATCAATGTCTTTCCTTGCTAAACTGTACCTGTGTGTCTAATAAAATGTTTTAAAATATCATTATTTTCAAGAAGCACATTGAGCTTTGGAGCTAGACACATAGCTAAGGTCCCAAAGTGATTCCTCTTTCAAATATTTTGTTACATTAGGTCTTATTTCTTTGCTACCATTTTTTAATGAATTAATACAGATAAGAAACTATATCCACATAAATTATCTTGCTATCTGGAATAAAAGAACAAATGCTTTTGCTCAAATAATTATTTTTACCAGTTTTCCAAAAATCAAATGGGCTTATCTATTCAATCAATATGGTTGAATTAGTTGTCCTTTTCTTTTTTTTTTTTTTTAGCAGGCCCCTGGCCGGGTTCAAACCCACCAACCCCAGTGCATGTGGCTGACGGCCCTAACCACTGGGCTATGGGCACCCCTAGTTGTTCTATTTTTAATGACAAAAGTTTCTTGTTTAAAAAAAAAAAATCTGCAACTACCATAAGAAGCAAATGCTTTTATACATTGGATTTTGATACTTCAAAAAGCAAACAAAAACATTTTTTTTAAGCTGGAGTGCCCAAGCAAGTAGTGTTAAGCATTAGTGAGTGCTGGGAATATTTATAATAGAATTAAGGATCCATCAAAAGTTGGTTAATAGCATCATCAGCCACAATACTATTCAACTGAGTTGTTTCAAAGCATTCACTCTTTCAAACTATTGGTGTGTTAAATGCCAACCAGTAGGAGAGTGACTGGGTACAGGTTTCTTTTGGAGGTGATAGAAATATTTTAAATTAGACAAAAAAAAAAAAAAAAAATTAGACTACGGTGGAGGTTACACAATTCCATAGATGTGCTAAATTTCGTTGATTTGTACACTTAAAGCAGGTGCATTTTCTGGTCCGTAAATTACATTCTAAACAAAGCTGCTGAGAAAAGTCAATCAGTACGAGCAACATTTCAGATCACCCAAGTCCTCTTTCTCATTGGAAGGGAGGCGCCTCCAAAGGAACAACCAGGTGTCTCCGGTGTGAAAAGCGCTCGAAGGCACCGTCCTTAGAATCCTGAGGCAGACAACAAATGCCGTCAGCAACAACAGCAAAAATGTGAAGGGCGATTTGAAAACAAAAAGAATCAACGCTCTCCTCAGCCTTTGGGAGTTTGAAATATTCTTGAAGACGTAACTGTGATCAAGGAGGCCAGAGCAAAAACAAAAGGAAAGGCACAGAACGCACATTAGAGACGCCAGCAGAGAAAGGGCCACATGGGCACAGTGGGAAACATGGCAGCATCAGGGACTCACACCATGACTGGAATGAGGAATGTACCGAACGTGAACAGGCAAAAAGAAAACTGGGACTGGGCACAGTGGCTCACACCCGTAACCCTAACACTCTGGGAGGCCATGGCAGGTGGATTGCTTGAGCTCAGGAGTTCAAGACCAGCCTGAGCAAGAGTGAGATTCCCCAACTCTACTAAAAATAGAACAATTAGCCAGGCATGGGGGTACATACCTGTGGTTCCAGCTACTTGGGAGGCTGAGGCAGGAGGATCAATGGAGTCCAAGAGGTTGAGGTTGCTGTGAGCTATGGTGTCGCCATGGCACTCTATGGAGGGTGACAGAGACTCTGTCTCAAAAAAAACAAAAAAGAAAGAAAAGAAAACTGGAGCCCTGGGGCAGAAAAGCATAAACCAAGGCCAACCAAGAAGTGGAATGATCCCAGAAAGAGATGCAAGGCCATGAGAGGAGTTGCACCAGAAGCAGCTTTGTCCCTGCGGAGAGGAATCAGCTGGGTCCCTAAAAATCAACTAGCATATTTGCTCTGACTAGCAATAAGGTCGAAACTCTAAGTTCTGAGAAAGATGAGGAAAACTATTTTAAAAAGTAATGCTAGAGATGGACGAATTTGAATTTGACTGTCAAATTCCATGTGAGAGGGAGACAGTGACAGCATTTATCTTAATGATCCAAAAAAGGAAACATTTCAGAGATAGAATTTAGTGGTTGTAAAGGACAAGGGAGATCTCAAATAGCCACTGCTTTTCAAACCTAATAGAACAAATAGTATTAAAAATACTGGCTCGGTGCCTGTGGCTCAAGCGGCTAAGGCGCCAGCCACATACACCTAAGGTGGCGGGTTCGAATCCCCAGCCCGGGCCCATCAAACAACGATGGCTACAACCAAAAAATGGCCGGGCGTTGTGGCGGGCACCTGCAATCCCAGCTACTTGGGAGGCTGAGGCAGGAGACTCGCTTGAGCCCAGGAGTTGGAGGTTGCTGTGAGTGTGATGCCACGGCACTCCACCCAGGGGGACAGCTTGAGGCTCCGTCTCAAAAAAAAAAAAAAAAAATACTATCTCTTGGAAGAGAGAAAGATTGGTCTTTGGTGCTGAAATTGAAGACAGAACATCTGAGTGAAACTGTTCTATCAAACAAGGACTGGTTGTGAGAAGCAAGGGGTGGGGAGGGAAATGTTACCCACACCCTGACCTTTTCTTATCTCATTCTTAGGTGCAAGACACTGAGTCTGGCCTCTAGAAAATGCCCTGAGCCCTCAGAACTTCAGCTTCTGAAGATACTTGGTTTCCTTAAGTGAGTTTAGTTATGTAACAAAAAATAAGTTAACAAGAATTCCAACGTCTTGAACACATAATTCAACCACCATATTATATTATTGCTAGTTAAAGCAGTTTTCAAGGCATGCGCTGTCTTAGTTCTACAGGCAGATTTCCTTCATGTGTTTTTCTTCTAGAAAATTAATAATTTTGGCAACGTGTTTGTGATGTTCTTCCTAACATGTGTTGTAGAAGGATATTGTTGCAACTGCTGCTTTGTGTATTCTGGCTCTTAAAGATGATTTCTCACTTACTAAGTTTGAATTCTAAATTGTGGGTTTGGCTGTGGCTGTTGCCAGACAGCAGTATTGTAGAGTTAGGATAACGTTAAGACATTTAGGTTGTCATTTTGGATTTTTAACTTTATTCAGGGGGGGGGAAAAACCCTGCATGATCTCAGAATTGCAGGCATGGGAGGTGTAGACTAATATTTTGCCTCAGATGAACAGTTTTTGCTAGTTCTGAAAGATCTGCTGGGTATGTGCTATTGAAACAGCTCATTCCCAAACAAGGCGATGTATTTTGAATTGACAGCTATACAAATCCATCTTCAAGTCAGGGAGGCATTATGTTCAGGGCTAAGGCAGTCAGGTAATTGGAGAAAAAGAAGGGAGCGATATAATGACAGGACCCCACTGTTGAGAGAGACATCAGGGATCATTTTTAGATAATGATCTATTCAAAATCACCCAACTTGATAATACATAGGAGCTCTTCAAGTGTTTTTAATGCTAACCACAGAACTCATTAAAATTTTAACTTATCTCCCAAAATACAGTTCAGTTACTCTCTTAAACAATGGCACCAAGAACTGATTGTGTTTTTTAAATTAAAGACACTTTTCAAGAAGAACCATATCATTTTGTGAAAAGGCTATGAGTTTTAGAAACCTTTTAATGCAAGTAAAAATCCTCTTTAATCCAATTTATGCATTTAGAATTTTTACTTTAAATGACATTTGATCTAAATGCCCTCCACAGGAAAGAGAACTTATATTTTAAAATCACTATTCAGTAAAATGAATGAAATTGTATTTTGGGAACATCAGTCAGTAGAGTTATAAAATTACGAATTTATTAATAAGATCAATTTTCTTCGAATTCTCCATAATTCTGTTTTTCATGAAAAGTCTTGAAACATTTTCCATGAAGGCATCTTTGAAAGTTTTACAAAAGATAGGCAGATATTTCTGCTGGTAGCATATTTTCTTTGTCATGGAGATGTATATATCTGCACTATAATGCTCCCTTCAGCTTATTAGCACAGCATTAAGGCGAAAATGGTCAACTGTTTCCAGAAAACTGGTCCTCAACTGCATCCTTGAAGACTAAAGGATGTCTTCTGGCTTAAAAAGAAAAGGAAATATATTATACAAAGGCATAAAAATCAAATGAGTGGTACAATTTGAAAAGTTTCTTTTAAAACTAATGTTAGAACTAGAACTGCAAAAGTTTAGCTGGAAGACATTTTCAATTATATAAGTTTTAAAAAAAAATCTCTTTTCCAAAGACAACATCTTGCTACCTCACGCAGGATGGCATGATTTAATGAAGGCAGGGAGCATGTTTTCCCCACCACTGGCATCGGAATCAGAAAATAATTCTGATTCTACAGGAATACCTAAAGCGGGGAAGGACTGTTTGCAAATTTTGCATAAATTTGTGAAGTTATTGCCTCGAAGATGTAATTACAAACAAGTAAAAAATCAAACATATCTAACTCTAAGGTAGCTCAGCATAGAATTTGATAGACAAGGCCTGAAAACACTGACAGATGGACGAGTGGGAAGACCTTTTTAATAGTGAACCAGCGACATCTACTGTCTATAATGGAAATAGCACCAGAAGCCATTTCCTTGGGTTCATGGTGAAGGCTCAAGGAGAAGGATGGGGAGGCTGTCACAGGTGCAGTTAAGACTTGAAACTAGACTCAGCCTTGGCAGGTGAGAGACTGAATAACCTGCAGAGGCTGAGGAGGAGGGAAAGGAGAAAACAGAGCGAGGGGGAGTTACTTAGCAGAAGCAGGAAACCTGTAAATATACCAGGTAAGGAAGAAGGCAGGATACTAAGGAAAGTGTCACTAGCAAGAATTATTTTTTTCCCTGAGCACTTAGCTCTTTTCAGAGAAAGTCTCTCTCCTGTGCCATTTACTTTCCACCCTTCCATTGTCTCCTTCCTTCCCGTCCTCCTCCCTAATTATAGCTCCTACGAGTCTTTTTGAGCTGGAAACTGTTAATGATCTGAGGGGTTATTTTTAATTACTTCATAAATCAAGGAATTTCTGACTTTAAGATAATACAAATGTTTAAAGCTAGACAGATCCTCACAGTCCATCTAGTCTACATTTAACGGATGAAGAAACAAGCTAGGAAAATACCGATGGCCTTGTGGGTCATCTGCCTAGTAGGTGACAAAACCTGGGCTGGATACCAGGTTTCCTCACACTTTGGGCCCAGAAAGAATTAATTTCCCTGCAAGGTGGCTGTGTCTACCAAAAGGTCCTCAAAAGTTTCCCCACCCCTACTCTATTTGTATTTGTTTTGCATATGTTTGGAATTTCAGACCCCTAATACTATACATTATCCTCATACACATTTTTTTTAATTTTCTTTGAGCTATTTGGAGGAAAATATGAATTTAATATGAATACACAGATAAAAGAAAATAAAATGGGCAGTTGTCTCTAAGTTGATGTATCCAACACAATACGCTTCTGAAAAGAATGAACTAAATGTAAATTTTATGTTTTTATGGCCTTTTTAACACATTGCCACAGAAGGAAACACCTAAGTTTTATCTTGAATTCCTTCTACCTTTATGCAACTTTCTGCCATCACACTGTCATTCATTGTGAATGAAATTCTCTAAAGGATCCAAACTGGGTAAAGTCTGTAGTTATTAACTTGGATTAATCAACATTTTCAAAAGATTTATTTTCTCCTACACTTCTCATTTACAATATGCAATGCTTCTGCAAGTCAGCCACCATATAAACCCACAATTATACCCCCAATACGTAATTTTGGAGTATAAAACTCCAAAAACACTTTTTACACCTTTTTATTTTAATGAGATACTTTACATTTCCCTTTTCCCCAGAAACCCACTGAAGAGGAAATTTCAAATGTCAAAATTAAAAACTATCATATTGTTTTCATTTTAATTCTCTTATAAAGAGAGAAAAAGGCCAGAGTATTTTCTCAATCCATTCTAAGTTTAGAAACTAACAATGTTGAATTTTACCTAAGTCCTGAGCTCCTGGAAGACATCAAAGTTAAATGAATTCCTCACCCTCCTGTGTTCCACAGAATGGCTTAGAGCAGAGAACTACCCTTTCTATGGGACTTAAGGACATCCCTTGTTTAACTGTAGCAAGACCAGACACAGACCCTCCAAATTACCATTCTTTGGCTCATAAATGATTAGCTAAATCTCTCGTCTGCATCAATCAATGGGAACAAATTGATTATTTACCAAAGTAATCCTTCCCTCAGGCTCCTGAACTTCAGCACACCCTCCCTGAGCCAGCATCCCACCCCTATGTATGGGTCCTTCCTGGAAAATAGGCCAGCAGCAGGGTAAAACCCTCCCTGGTCCAACGTCCTATACACCATTCTTTCATTCCACTTCCCCACACCAGCTCTTTCTTGTCTCATTCACTCCTCTTGTCAAGGAAACACCCCTTTTGCCTAACTCTTGAGATGCCAGAAGATCTTATAGTCACAGGGCTGTCCTTATGGCAACAGCTTCCCCTCCATTAAAATAGTTTCTTTCCTCTCTTGCAATAATTATTTTGAATAAAGTCTCTCCTTAGTAAGTCCGGGTTTGGTTTTGATTTTGGTTTGGTTTTGGTTTTGACACAACCAAAAATTCTAATTAAAGGTGGAAGAAATTGACTAAGCTGGGTGTGATGGTTCACGCCTATAATCCTAGCACTCTGGGAAGCTGAGGCAGAAAGATCGCTTAAGCTCAGGAGTTCAAGACCATCCTGAGCAAGAGTGAGACCTAGTCTGTACTAGAAATAGAAAAATGTAGCCAAGTGTTATAATGAGGGCCTGTAGGCCCAGGTGCTCAGGAGGCTGAGGTGGGAGGATCCCCTGAACTCAGAAGTTCAAGGTTGCTGTCAGCTAGGGTGAGGCCAGGGCACTCTAGTCTGGGACAACAGAGTAAGACTGTCTCAAAAAAAAAGAAAAGAAGAAGAAGAAGAAGAAGAAAGGAAGAAAGAAAAGAAAAGAAATTAACTAAATAAAATAGCAGAATTATAAGATAAAGCCATCTTGCTATGGAAGCAAAGCCATAGCATGTTCATAAGAATATTCATTTTTGGCTCAGCACCTGTGGCTCAAGTGGCTAAGGTGCCAGCCACGTACACCTAAGGTGGTGGGTTCGAATCCAGCCCGGGCCTGCCAAACAACAATAATGGCTGCAACCAAAACAGCCGAGCATTGTGGTGGGCGCCTGTGGTCCCAGTTACATGGGAGACTGAGGCAGGAGACTCTCTTGAGCCCAGGAGTTGGAGGTTGCTGGGAGCTTTGATGCCACGACACTCTACCCAGGGGGACAGCTTGAAGCTCTGTCTCCAAAAATATATATATATTCATTTTTTTTTCTGAGACAGAGTATATGTTGACCTCAGTAGAGTGCTATGGTGTCACAGCTCACAGCAACCTCCAACTCTTAGGCTTATGCGATTCTCTTGCCTCAGCCTCCCAAGTAGCTGGGACTACAGGTACCTGCCACAACACTCAGCTATTTTTTTGTTGTAGTTGTCATTGTTGTTTAGCAGGCCTAGGCAGGCTTGAACCCACCAACCTCAGTGTATGTGGCCGGCACCCTACTCCCCAAGCTATGGGCGCCAAGCCAAGCATTCATATTTCTATGTTTTTCTTTGTTCTAAAATAAAATTGCAAAATTTTTCAAGGGTGAGGCTTTCTGGAAAATATTTACATTCAAATGAACAAAAAAATGAAATGAACTTATTTTCTTTGTTTAAAATTCTACTAAAAGCCCCAGAATTTTCCATGTTTCATCTGTCATGTCAATTTGCCCAGACCCATATTTCCCTTCAATGAGTAAAAGAACTACTCTAGTATTAGCTCATAAAATTTTCTTGCCAGTCATTATTTTGCAGTAGGTGAGCAATCTAAATATCTTCATTCAAAATTCCTGTCAACGTGCTCAGTTCTCAGTTGTTTACCAGAAAAGAAATCTAATTTTTCAATGACAAAAACCACATTGTAAAGCCCAGTGCTACTGCAAATCTTCAGGACGTTACTACGGCCAGAACTGACCACTACCATATGCCTCATTATGTAAACAAATATGTACCAATGGGCTCAATTGTATAAACCACAGGAGGAAACAAAAATGATGAGCTGAACAGATGTCTTTGAAGCATAATCATTTCTCTGGCAGTCCAGGAGACAAAGACCCTTTGGTCTATGGAAATAGATTGAAAATCTTTATATACCCACCCTTCGTTTAAAAAAAAAAAAAAAAAAAAGACTTTAAATACCAAAGAAACAATTAGTTGGCTTTTCATAAACTTAACAGATCTAGGTAAATGTGAATTAATTTAGCTAGTGCCTTCTACACATGTTGGAAAGAATCATTCATTTCCCTTGACATTCGTTCTAGGCTCAGATCCAATGCCTATATACTCTGATTCGTTCTACTATATTTATTTAATGCTGCTGATCTATTTATTTCGTTGTTTATTAAATATTTATAGGCCTCCTACTGTGTGCTCAGCAGTAGGGATACAGGGGTGAACGAAATTGCAGCAGACTGCAATCTCTGTCCTCAGGGAACTTGCAATCTAGACAGAAACTAAACCCAGTAAATTGTGTGCTCAGGAAAAAATAAGGCAGGAAAGGGAGCTACAAAATGCTGTGGGTGGGATTATAGTCACTGAAAAAGTGATTTGGGGGTTAAGATCTCAAGGAAGTGAGGGAGCTAGCCACCCCTGGGAAAGGGAACAGCGTGTGCAACGGTCGGGAGGAACCTTGCTACAGGCACTGCTAAGTGCTGCGGAAGATGTAAGGATGAACACTCTCAACTGGCTCCATCCAGTGAGGAAGCTTAGCATACAAACATACTAAAACTAATACCAATAGACTGTTGGAAGAGTTATAGGACTCTGCAGCAATTTAGCAGGGGAGGCCCAGCCACAAGATGAGGAACCCCAACCTGGGATGGTCTGCACAAGTATGTGGGCCGATGAAGCAGCTCCTGGAGGGCCAGCTAGAGCAGGACCAAAAATGGAATAATGTACACATGTTAATATTATGTGAGTTTATAAATATATGCATGTTGTGTGAGTGTATAATTGTTTGTGATATAAATTGTATATAATATTTCTATTATATAAAATGTTCGGACATATACTAAATATATAATATTTCCTATGTATAGAATTTTCCTTCCTGGGTACCTCAAATGTATAGGGGAATAGGGTTTTTTTTTATTTTATTTTTTAAAGAAACAAAGTCTTGTTCTGATACCCAGTGCAATGGCAGTGATGTGATCATAGGTCACTGCAGACTCAAACTCCTGAACTCAAGTGATGCTCCTGCCTCGGTCTCCCCAGTAGCTAGGTCTATACTTGCACAATACTATGCTCATTTTTCTTATTTTTTGTAGAGATGGGGGTCTCACTGCATTGCCCAGGCTGGTCTTGAACTCCTGCCCTCCAGGGAGCCTCCTGCCCCCAGTCTCCCTAAGTCCTGGTATTACAGGTGTGAGCCACTGTTCCTGGCCCATTTTCTATTTTTAAAGAATAGTGACTACTCCATTAAAATCATGAAAAGCAGCTAGAGTGAGAATCATTATAAATAAAAGAAGTGGACACCAGGTGGTGGGTGGAGCAGACTGCTTTGGAGGAGGGTTAGTACCATGAAGCCGGCCGGCTCCTAGTGGTACCAGACTGATAATCTGGCCAGCAGAATTGCTGAAGCAAGAGCTGGACTTCTCCTATATCCCCACAGCCTGAGTGTAAAATTCACCTAAGGTCCCGCCCCACCCTCCCCATGAGACTGCCACCTGGTCTAGTCACCCCCACTCCTCTCCAAGGGTAATTCTTGCATTCCTGTGCCAACCACACTTCTGATTAGTGTCTGCCTGGTAGTTAATAGAGAACTACTAATTTCCTCAGCTCCAAAATTCATGGCCATCAGCATGGTAGGGATCCTGTGTCCCAGTGTGATCCTTTCCATTTTGTTTAAGGAGATTAGATCTAAACCTCAGTCTTCCCATTGGGTTATCTAGAATTAATAAGCTGCTGTCTACTGCTATTTGAGATTCCTTAAAAACTAAATGTCCCTTTCTGATATCCTATGTATTATCTCTTTAAAATGCTGTAAGAGTACCCCCCAAAATCATTATTCACAGAGTAATCTAAATGAATATTTAAATTGGTGGTCATTTTTCCATGCCACTTGCTACCCTTTTTTAATATTTGAAAAAATATTTTATATACATGAATTTCAAATTCCATTCCTAATTGAGAATATATACATATATTCTCATAACTGAGTATAAACACATACACATTTTATTTCATTCTCTATTTGTGAACACAATTAAAATATTTTTAAAGAATACATAAATTCTGACATCTCGAAATATCATGAAATCTAAGTAGGAAAATATTAGTGATGCTGATATTTAGCCCAAGATTAAGATCAAGATGACATCACATATTCTATATGTAAATTTGTTATTTTAAAGCAATATTTTTAAATGTTACTTTTAGCAGGAAAGTAATTAATTTTTTTCTAAATGAAGAAAGAAAAGACCAGGGAAGACTTCCATTATCTTATTTTGGGCCTTAACTATAATTAAACAGTTAGAAAAGCTATAGCTGCATTTTTTTTCATTTGCCCGATACGTAGTTCAAAAGCAATCATTTGCTGCCCCCTGGCTGTAAAGAGATTCCTTGTCTTTCAATTAAACCGAAAGAAATTTTTATTGTGTACACAAAAAGGGAAGTGGAGAATTTAAGGAATTCATCACCTCCAAGAGATATCAAGGTGCTAATTAATACTGACTAAGAACCTGAACTTTCAGATAAGACTAAATGGGTTCAAATCCCAGCTGTACTATGCATGACATAGTCAAGTTACTGAAACTCTCTTCTATTTTTGTATCTGTACAATGAGGTAATAAGAAAGCTACCCATCTCACGTGACCGGTATGAAAATTAAATGAGTTTATAAAGTGCTTAGACTGTTTGGCTCCAGTGTTGGTTGTTAGTGGACGTTGTACTTGAAAACAACAGTGAAGAGGCCAGAAGTTTTCCACCATAACACCAGGACTCCTAATTTATTTTTCATTGTTATAGCTCTTCTCATCTCTACCATATGGTCGAATTGAATTCCTTATCAAGTCTGTTAGGCTTTGTTGCATCTCACCACTACAAAAGTACAGGTATCTTTGTTTTGTTCACCTATCAGAGTCTGGCACATAGTAGGTACTTAGTAAATATTTATAAGTGAATGAATTTATTGTTATAATTTCCTTAACATTCATAGAACCTTAAGGTGTGTAAAGTTGCCAGGCAGTTTAAAGGGCAGCACATTCATTCAACCACCTTTTCTCATAGACTTACTCTGGGACGGATGTTGTTCAAGGGACCTGGTCCACAAAATGACTTATGCACAGTTGGTGACCAAGCAGCAAGCCAAGCACAAAAATAAATTATTTCAATATGATAGTGACAAATTTAAGAATAAAATGAAGATCGAAAATGAGAGAGTGCAAATCACTCCAGGAGAGTCAGAGGCGACTGAGCTGGGATGAGAGGTATTCCCTGGACGACACGTGCAGGGTATGTTCAAGCCCAGGAACAGCCTGAAACAGAACCATGAAGGAACACAGTGGGCCTGGGAGACATAGAGGAGTATAGGGTGCTTACCACGGGGAAGATTTACTACTATGATGGTTGGCTACAGTGCCTTCAAATCTGGAAGGCCATGCTTGTGATTACAGGTGTTCACAAAGATATTTTTGGTTTGGTTTGGTTTGGTTTGGTTTGAACCAAGTATGGCTAAGCACGGAGAGGCAGGATATCAATGAGGGGCTGGGACCACATGCAAACAGAAGCCAGGCCATTATAGGCAAACACCTAAGATCAGAGCAAGAAAGGAATCAACAAAAACAAAGAAATGAGAGTCAGAGGAAATTATGGGGACGGTATCAAAGAGATAATTATGGTTCTATTCGGGGGGGGCAAAGTGTTATATAAAAGTGTTTTGTTAACTATTAAGAAATGAGTATAATTGTGATGGATGTGTTACTGGGTTCAATGTAAACATTTCACATTGTATATCGAAGCAGTACCCTGAACCCCATAAAAGCATCAATGTATGAAGTTATGATTTAATAAAAAATAATTTTAAAAAATAAACAAATAAATAAAAGTGTTTTGTTAAAGTAAAAAGAACATGTTTATGGATCGGTGTGTCGGAATAACTAGACTGGCCAAGGCTGGGGTGACAGAAGAAGAAAAATTTTCAGCCTTGGGGCAGAAGAGATCTAGATAAGTGGCCTCACAGAAACAACCCCCTGAGGAGGAGTTCATATTAAAACTGCATCACCCCCACTGTTATTCCTGCGCAGAGTTACAAATTTGTATTATACACAGTCAGTCCCCAAGTTGCAAACGTCCACCTTATGTACAACTTGCACTTATGAAGAGAGGCTACTATAGGACGTCCCCAAGGTGCAAGCATCCCACTGATGCACAACCTGCGCTTACAAACGGGGTTATTTTCAGATAATAGGTAAACATGCCTGTTCCAACTTACATACAAATTCACCTTATGAACCAACCTACAGACCCGATCTTATTCATAACCTGGGGACTCCCTGTGTATTTTAATACCTATTTATCTGCCTAGTATTCATTCCACAATGTGAATGCAATTTTTCTAAACAAATTCTTTTGACGTCTCTGCAATTTCAAGTGAAGCAATCTCTCCCGGTATTAAAAAGAGGCACCTGAAGTGAGTGAACCTAACTAACATTGCAGTCACAGCCTCGTGTCCGAAGAAGGCAAACCAGCATACTCCAAACAGACTATCCTGCCTGGCTGACCCACCCCCTTCAAAGGCCAGGCAATGCGTTCAAAGCCAGTAAGCATGATGTCAACAGTTAACAAGAAGGCCAGAAATGACTGCATCACAGAATGGAGGCTTTAATGACCATCATGTCCAGTCTGAGACCTTGTCACGTGAGTTACAAAGCTAGCTATGACAGTAACTCTTACTACTATGCCCCCTGGCCTCAAGGCAAAGCAGTTGTTATAGTGAGTTCAGGGCAAACAAAAACAAGAACAAAACCTTCAAACCAGTTACTTTCTACACAAAATAATAAATTGTTTGATTGAATTTTTCCATCCTTACAGTTGGTTTTCTTGGCACAGAGTAAATCTAGTCTTACATTCTTAGAAAAGCAGAATCATATAGAAATACAGAAGGGGCCAAAAAAAGTGGGCAAAAAAAGAGTACATTTTGAGAAAAGAAAAAAGTGTATTAAAATTGTAATTGACTTCTGCAATTACAAGAGTTGGGCAATGTGGCTTGTA
This sequence comes from Otolemur garnettii, assembly GCF_000181295.1. Taxonomy (NCBI): domain Eukaryota; kingdom Metazoa; phylum Chordata; class Mammalia; order Primates; family Galagidae; genus Otolemur; species Otolemur garnettii. The sequence continues at coordinate 32,467,519 of NW_003852399.1, read as the reverse complement.
TTCATCTTTTGTTATTGGTATATGTTAAATATTACAATTTTAATATAGTTTTTTCCTTTCTCAAAATATGTATACATTTTTTGGGCACCCTCTGTATATCCTTAATGATTTTTATGTCAACCTCCTTAAAAGCAGAGAATTTCAACAAATATGCCATTGAGAATCTTTTCAGGTTTACAATCGCAAAGTGGCAAATGTTTTAGAGATGGTATTTGCAATGACTTCTTTAAATGGTAAACACATGACACACACAGTAGCATACAGGCACAATTTTTTTCTACATGGCCAGATAGTAAATAACCCCTGCTTCACAGTCTATACAGTCATTCTCAACTCCTCAGCTCTGCCATTATAGCACAAAGCAGCCATAGACAATATGTGAATGAGATGCTGTGTTCCAATACAACTTAATTTACAAAGTAGGTGTCAAGTCAGATTGTTTGCCACCCCCTAATCTAATTTATGTATCTTGTTTTTCTCTCTTAACAATATACCTTAGAGTGAATTTTACATCAGGACATTAGAGAAATCTCATTTTTAAAAGAATATACAGGGCCAGCCATGGTGGCTCTTGCCTATAATCCTAGCACATTGGGAGGCCAGGATAGAAGGATCACTTGAGCCCAGGAGTTCAAGACCAACTTAAGCAACATAGTGAGACCCCAACTCTACAAAAAATTTAAAAACGAGCTGGGCATGGTGGTATGCTCAGCTCCTGTAGTTCCAGCTACTTGGGAGGGTGAGGCAAGAGCATCACTTGAGCCCAGGAGTTAGAGGCTGCAGTGAGCTCTGATCATGCCACTGCACTCCAGCCTGAGTGACAGAATGAGACTCCAAATGAAGCCTCATCTCTAAAAAAAAAAGGAAATAGAATAAGTATGGTATAGATGTATCGAAATTTAGCTAAGCCTACATTGATGAATTATTTTCTAACATTTTGATATTGTAAATCATTGCCATAGTGAACTATGTTTTACGTATTTCTTTATGCATGTGTACAAATATATATGTCAGACAAATTCCTAGAAGTATAAACATAAAATTACAATGGATATTGTCAAATTGCTCCCCAGTTTTACACCCACCAGTAATATACAAGACAAAATGTCATAGCTTCACATAGCCCTATATTGGTATAGGAGGAAATTTGGGATCCAACTTTTTTTTTTTTTTGCAGTTTTTGGCCAGGGCTGGGTTTGAACCCGCCACCTCTGGCATATGGGGCTGGCGCCCAACTCCTTTGAGCCACAGGCACCGCCCAGGGATCTGACCTTATTATTTTACAGTTCTACAGATGGGTGCTCAGTTGTCCCCAGATCATGTATTAATTACTTTATCTTTCATTAATTTCCTTACCTTTCAACTGATTTGAAACATCTTATTAAAGGTTTCTGCTTTTAATAGCAGTCAAGAAAATAATATTTTCTATCAACATATTTAATAAAGAATTTAAAATGTGAATGTTGTTTTCATCAAAACAACCTCTCTTCCTTCCCTACTCAAATCTGGGAGCAAGAACAATTTTATTTTGATGTTGTGTTGTATCAATCTATAAAAGGGATATGGAAATCTATTTATGTATTTATTTTAAATTTCAGATTGATGTGAGGGTACAAACAATTCAGTTACAATGTTTGCATTTGTTAGGAAGAGTTCCTGTTGTAGTTGTGTCCCACACCTGGGTGTGCCATATACCCTTACAATGTGCCCATTAAGAGCACACCCATCTTCCTCCCTTCCCACCTTGGAAATCAATTTAAATAAACACATTATTCATGGTCTAATTTTGAAAACATCACAGCTAGCTATTGATACCATAAGCTGAGAGTTGTATGTGTACATTTTTATTAAAGTGCTGCCATATTGTCTTGTCTATCTTCAAAATTCTTCAATTCTATGTAAGAACTATATAAATATCTGGGCCCACAACCCTGGGATTATGTCAAAGTCAAGCCTCATGAGGACTAGAACTCTTTTTCTGGGGCATGTGCCCCACAACAGATGGTATTAATGCAAAGCATAAAGACGACAGATTGTTGAGGGTCATTCTAGATCCGCACTGTCTACTACTACTACTGGACAATTCTGTCTACAATACATAGAATTGTGAGCATTAAATGACTCAGTAGCCAGTAGGGACATGTGGATATTGAGTACTTGAAATTTAGACAGTCATAACTGAGATGGGCTGTAAAATACATACCAGATTTCTAAGACACTATGAAAAAAGAATGTAAAATAATTTGTATATTATTTACATTTTGGAATGCTAAAATTTTCCGGATATATTCATTAAGTAAAATGTACTATCAAAATTAATTTCACTCTTGTTTATTTTTAATATGACTACTAAAACACTTATAGTTACAAACATTGCTCATGGTATATTTCTAGCAGATAGTGCTATTTTATATGCTTCACACCAGCAGAACTTGTAACTTCGGTATATGGTCCAAAGGATTAGCTATGATTCTTGGAGACCACAAAAAGAAAGTGAAATCATAGGGCTTCCTAAAATTTCAGTATGAATAGTGGAAAATATTTTGCACTAGGAAGAAAAAACATCATTAATTCTATAAATATAGATTATGTTGAGGCACTGAACTTCTCTGACACCAATGACTTCATCTGTAAAATTGGCCTCTCCTCAAAGAGAAAAATTAGGAATAGATATACTCCTGAAATCCTTTTCTGCATCAAGATCTATAATTATGTACATATTTCAATTTTGTAATCAAGGTCTCAAATGAATGTAAAATTATATTAGAAAAGTTTATATCATAAATATATATCACATGTAAGCATATAATTCTCTCAGTATATAAATGTATTTCTTTAGTGTTTAAAACATTCAAAGCAATATAAAACTATGTGGGTCACTACAAAAGGTTTGGGATATACAATAATCCAGAAATGTAAAATCCATGCAGACGAAAACCAATGATGCCCTCCCAGCAACACTGATAAACTAAGCAAGTTGAAACTTGCACAGGTGAATCAGAAAGAACACTGTGGGCCTGGCATGGTGGCTCACGCCTGTAATCCTAGCACTCTGGAAGGCCAAGGCAACTGGATTGCTTGAGCTCAGGAGTTGGGGACTACCCTGAGCATGAGTGAGACCCTGTCTCTACTAAAAATAGAAAAATTAGTTGGGCATGGTGGCACACCCCTGTAGTCCCAACTACTCGGGACACTAACTCTGTCTCAAAAAAAAAAAAAGCTATTGACTGTGTTTCTTGGTAGTGAAATAAGGGACAATAACACATTCTGTCTCAAAACTTTGGTAATGATCTACATATAATCAAGTGTGAGCTAATTCCAGGTCTCTGGGAGGCTGAGGTGAGAGGACGGGTTGAGCCCAGGAGTTAGTGACTACAGTGAGCTGTGATTGATCACTGCACTCCAGCCTAGGCTACAGGTCAAGACTTTCTTTCTAAAAAAAAATACAAAGTAAAAATAATAAACATATTTCCATGTACCCCACAAATCTATAAAAATGAAAAAGAAATATAGCCAAGCACAGTGGCTCACACCTATAATCCCAGCACCTTGGAAGGCGAAGGTAGGAAGATCCCTCAGGGACAAAAGTTGGAGACCAGCCTGTGCAACATAGTCAGACCTCATCTCTACAAAAAGTTTTTTGAAAAATGATCTGTAGCAACTTCTGTTACTTTTGGAAAAGAATTCTAGGTAAATGCAAACCAAGCAGTCCATGAAGCAGGAAGCCTATCCAAAAACTCTGCAAATTGGTAGGTGTAAGGAGAGGACGAGCACAGAGAGGGGTAAAAGAAAGACCAGACAAAGTGCCTCTCAACAACCACGACAGGTTTACTCAGATAAACCTGGCCTTGAACCTGAGTGGAAAACTCATCTGTCTGCATATGTAGCCTGTTTGGGTTGGGGGTGGGGATCATTGGGGAGGAGTTTAGCTTGCTCAGAGGAAAGGCTGTTTGGAGTTTTTTCTTCTGGAGCTTGGCAGGGCCAATCCAGAGAAATGACCCTTCCTTTACAAAGGAACTGGTCTGGCCAATCTCCACATGGCCCTCCCCTACAAATGGAAACCTCAGAGCTGTGAAGAGGGCCGGGTGTTGGGTGCCATTGCACAGTAGGCTGCCTCCCTCAGGAGACATGGCAGAAAATACTATTGTGCGGGCCAGATTCATTCTCCCCTTCTTCTTTATTAATACAGCCTCGATTTTATTCTGATAAGCAATGTTCTCTGCTAAAAGACCCCATTTCCTAACTTCGCAGCCAGGTATCACCATGTGGCTAATTTGTGACCAATGATATGTAAACTCATTGTCATGTGAGATTTTTAAAAGACTCCTTTAAAGTGTTATAGCTGTTTTAGAATTTGTCTAGCAGCTTTTCCAGTTCTCACTAGAAGACCCAAAAAAGAATCCTTAAAATAGGGACAGACCTTCAGGGAAAGCCCTTTTTGCCCTTCAGCCTTTCCAAAAATTGGTGGAAGCCAAAAATTTCTATGTAAGGGCTAGACCGCTATCTCATTGCAGACAGAAAGAAGTCTGCACTCCAGGTAAATTTGTGGAGGCCACATAAGAGCCATGGACTTCCTATCTCTGTATATTTCTTATGTGAGAGAAAAGGAATTTCTATCTTGTCTAATTCTCTCTCACCACTGTTACCTGCTATTTAATGCAATTCCCACAGCAGGAATGCCAGAATATTGTCTATTTAAAAATTGAAACTGTTTTTTCAAGGCAGACTTGGCAACACAGAGCTAGCTGGGTATTCCAACTGACCAAAAGTCCAGTGCTTATTCCCACTATTCCTGGCAACTTCAGAGTTAATGTGCAAGGCGACAAACAGGATAGCATCAAGAACACTTCTGAGATTTAGGGGATTTCTAGGTACATACTTTAGAGACACCTCCTCCAGACTCTTTCCCTCTCAAGGGAAAGAAATAATACATAGGGCCCCAGACTACCAGGGAAGGTTTATATTATGAAAACAATGGTACCGGAGGAAATGACCATTTAGAGATATTGTGTAATACTGTTTTCTCACAACTTAGGCAAAAATAAATTTTAGATGAATTAAAACATAAAATTAAACCTTACAAAAACTACTGGGGCGAAAAGGTGAATGCTTAATTGATCTCAAGTTAGAAAAGTGCTATCAAAATATAAAAGCCAATTACAGTGGTAAATAGTACCACTAAAGTGGACCACATTTTTATAATTATGTGCTTATTTGAAAGCATAAACTTAAGAGGCAAATTACAAATTGGAAAAAGATATTTTTAGCACATATTGTGTGTTCAGTAAGAACGTATTAACCATGTATCATACATGCGTGTAAGACATTATTCTGGTCCCTGGGCATCCGGTGGTGAATAGTGCAGCCATGGTGTCTGCACAGATGCAATCTATAATCCAGCAGGGTGAAAAGCACAAGCAGTATTCATTACCCAACCAGGAATTTACTTGCACAAATCGGTGCTATGCAGAAGTAAGAGGTATCAGATAGAGAGAGTGATTAACCACCTCTTTGGGTTCAACTAATTTGCTAGTGGCTCACAGAACTCAGGGAAACACTTAACATTTACTGGTTCATTATAAAAGGTACTACAATGAATACATGTGAAAAGAAAAATAGGGTAAGGTATTGGGGAAAGGACCCAGAGCTTCCATGCCTTCCCTAGGCGGACCACCCACCAGGAACCTCCACTGTATTCAGCTATCCAGAAGCTCTCAGAACCCAGTCTTATTGGGTTGTTATGAACAACTCTGTTAAATATGATTAGCCTTCAAGGTATGGGGCAGGACTCTTTCTGGAATTAGGGTCTTATGACCCACATTCAGAAAGTGGGAGAATATTAGAGTCCTGCCTTGGGGTACATGAAAGGAGAGCAAGAGAAGGCCAGGGAGATTCTGTGTCCTGAAGCCTAAAGCACCCAAGATTGTAACAAAAAACCATAACAAGGGCTACAGGAGTTATGAGCATGGAAGCATGTAATATATATATATACATATATATATATTAATGCCACAACCATACTAACATGAAATTGGAACTCTGATACAGTGCTGATATCAGGGCGCTGTAATACAAAATGGTGCAGCTACTTTGGAAAACAGTCTAGAAGTTCCTCAAAAGATCAAACACTTTTCCACTCAAAAACTTGTAATAACCAGGTGTGGTTCCTCATACCTGTAATCCTAGCAATCTGGGAGACCAAGACGGGTGGATTGCTTGAGCTCAGGAATTCAAGACCAGCCTGAAAAGATACCCTGTCTCCATTTTAAAAAACAGAAAAAACTAGCCAGGGGTTGTAGCAGGCACCTGTAGTCCCAGCTACAGAGAAGCTGAGGTAAGATCGCTTGAGCTATGATGACGCCATGGCACTCTATCCAGGGTGAAAAAGGCTCTGTCTCAACAAATAAACAAACAAAAAAAAACTTTGGAATACACAAATATTTGCAGCAGCATTATTCATAATAGCCAAAAAGTAAAAATAACCTAAACATTCATCAACTAATAAACAGATAAATCAAAAAGGCTGTCTATATACAATGGAATACACACATATTATTCAGTGATAACAAGAATGAAATACTAAAACAAATTATAACATGAGTGAATCCTGAAAACCTTATGCTAAGTAAAAAAAGTCAATCACAAAAGACCACATATTTTATGATTTCATTTATATAATATGTCCAGAAGAGACAAATCTATAAAGAGAGCAGCACCTGTAGCTCAATGGATAGGACGCCAGCTACATACACCAAGGCTGTCAGGTTCAAACCTGACCCAGGCCAGCTAAACAACAATGACAACTGCAACAAAAAAAAATAGCTGGGCATTCTGGTGGGCACCTATAGTCCCAGCTACTTGGGAGGCTAAGGCAAGAGAATCACTTAAGCCCAAGAGTTTGAGGTTGCTGTGAGCTTGTGACAACATGGTACTCTACCCAGGGTGACAGCTTGAGACTCTGTCTCAAAAAAAAAAAAAAAAAAATCTATAAAGACAGAAAGTAGATTACTGACTGCCTAGGGCTAGAGGAGTGGGAGGAATTGTTGATATGCATAGAATTTTCTGATGAAAATGTTCTAAAATTGATTGTGGTGAGGGTTGCATAACTCTGTGAATATACTAAAATGATTGAATTGTATATTTTAAATATGAAATACATAATTTAATTATATCTCAAAAAAGCTGTGCAAGAAAAGTGGATCAGGAAAATAAACTATGGCTGCATCCATTGAAAACGTTATTCAAGTTAAGGCCAACTTGATTTATCTCAAAAATTTACAAACAAATTTCTCTTTGTTTAAAGTAATTAGATCCACTCACAATATCCCTAATTAAAGTTTGATATTGGCAACAGTAGCCAAATAAGCTAATGAAAAAGAATGCCAAAAACAGAGTCCAGGCACAGTGGCTCATACCTGTAATCCTAGCACTCTGGAAGGCCGAGGCAGGTGGATTGCCTAAGTTCACAGGTTCAAGACCAGCCTGAGCCAGAACAAGACCCCCATCTCTAAAAATAGCCAGGCATTGTGGCAGGTGCCTGTAGTCCCAGATACGGGAGGCTGAGACAAGAGAATTGCTTATGCCCAAGAGTTTGAGGTTGCTGTAAGCTATGACACCACAGCACTCTACCAAGGGCAACAAAATGAGACTCTGTCTCAAGAAAAACATTAAAACAAAAACAAAATAATGCTATTAGGCCAGGAGAGATGGCTCACGCCTATAATCCTAGCACTCTGGGAGGCCGAAGCAGGTGAATTGCCTGAGCTCATAGGTTTGAGAATGCCAAAAACAGGCCATGCTAGGCATTGAAACTTAGTATATCATAAAAGTAATAAAAATTAATTGGTTTATTAATTTAATAAACTAATTTGGCACAAGTGTATCTTTATCCATATGGAAAAAAGATAAAACAGATCCTTACCTCACAGTATATACAAAAATAAATTCCAACTAGATTAAAGCCCTAAAATGAAAAACTCCTGTTGTGCAAAAGTTATGACAAACAATATAAAAAGGCCAGCCATTTTTATGTAGATACTCTAGAGAAAATAAAGTTCATATGCATCATAGCATGTTTGTCATAGGAAAAAATGGGAACCACTGATAACCATCAGAATAATGAAACCTGTGGATTATTCATGCAACAGAAATCTATACAAGGCCAGGTATGACAGCTCACACCTGTAAACCCAGCACTTTGGGAGAACAAGGCAGAAGAATTGCTTAAGACTGTGACATCAGCCTGAGCAACACAGAAAGACCTCATCTCTACAAAAAATAGAAAATATTAGCTGGGTCAGGTAGCACATACCTGTAATCCCAGCTGCTTGGGAGGTTCAGGCAAGAAGACCACTTGAGTCCAGGAGTTTGAGGCTGCTGTGACATTTGCCACTGTACTTCAGTCTGGGCAACAGAATGAGACCCTGTCTCCCAAAAAAAAAAATAATAATTAAATGAGTAGGTTTTCAGCCTGCCTACTTCCTCCTCCCTCCCCCCAGACTCGACTCCAGGAACGGGCCCACCTCCCTCTTTCTCCCTCCTCCTCCCTCCCTTCCAGAGTCGACCCTAGGAATGGGACAAGTTCCCAGCTTGACTCCCTTCTCCTACTTCCCTCTCAGAGGCGAAACAAGGAAGCATGAAAAAGTCCCAAGTTCAGGTGAACAATGGTGGGAATTTACCCAGATTGTAACCTCCAAGCTGTAAGCCCCCTGCCCTAGCTAACCAGCCATATCTTGCTTCTGTAATATGCTTGCTCAAAAATTATATAAGGCAACCTGCCCTCTACTGAGACGGGCTGTCTGTCTCAGAGCAGCAGTCTCCTGTGCAGAGTCAATAAATCTCCAATTGATTGCACTTAAGTGGGGTCCGAGTCTATATTTTCAGGTTGCAGGGGTACAACAAAAAACTGTACAGCACTAAATGTAATGACATGGATAAATCTCTCATAAATAATGTGTTAAAATATAAATTTCAAACAGATATGTAAAACATTATACAAATTACATAAACCTTAATTATATAAGCTTTATATAATTATAGAAATTACATAAAGCTTAAAAAAAATTTTTTTTTGAGACAAAGACTCACTTTGTCACCCTTGGTAGAGTTACGGTCATGTCACAGCTCATAACAACTTCAAACTCTTGGGCTTAAGTGGTTCTCTTACCTCAGCCTCCCAAGTAGCTGGAACTATAGGCACCCGACACAAACAATAGAAACCCAATACAAATAGCCAGGCACAACACCTGGCTATTTTTTGGAAACAGGGTCTCACTCTTGCTCAGGCTGGTCTTGAATCTGTAAGCTCAGGCAATCTATCTGCCTTGGCTTCACAAATGCTGCAATTACAGGGGTGAGCCACCACCATGCAGCCTTTGTTAAAAACAAAATTATAGGCTCGGCGCCTATAGCTCAACGGGCTAAGGCGCCAGCCATGTACACCTAAGGTGGCGGGTTCAAATCCCCAGCCCGGACCCGCCAAACAACAATGGCAGCTGCAACCAAAAAATAGCCGGGCGTTGTGGCGGGTGCCTGTGGTCCCAGCTACTTGGGAGCTTGAGCCCAGGAGTTGGAGGTTGCTGTGAGCTGTAATGCCACGGCACTCTACCCAGGGGGACAGCTTGAGGCTCTGTCTCAAAAAAAAAAAAAAAAAAAAATTATATCATTAATACATACATATTCTTACAAAATAGAAGAATAAAAGTAAACACAGAAAGAATATACACCACCTTGAAGATAGTGATATGATAAGAAAAAAGTACTTGTCAGAGGAGTATTTTTTATCATGAGAAATTCTGATTATGAAAAATTGGAGACAAGATATCTTACCAGCTTTTGTGGAGCACATTACCAGCTTTTGTGGAGCACAGAAGTAAGTTCACCCAATCCCACCCAACTGCACTCCCCCACCCACCTTAGCTGTGGTAGAGAATAAAGACTCACCTGAAGTTCCAGGTCCCCACCCACCACATGAACATTGAAGTCCTTCTCCTAAGAAACTAGAACTGATCACAGGACCCAAAATCAACATTGCAGCTTGTTCCCTCCAGCAACCACCACCTACTGACCGATAAATTCATGTGCATGCCCTTTACAGCATTGACTAACTCAATCATAATGATGTGGTTGAGTCTCAAACACTAGCACCACCTACTCTCTAAGAGACTAAACTGGGTGTGCCATTACCTAAACAAAATCCAAAATTAAGAAGCAACAGCTGCTCCAGAAGAAGAAGAGTCAGCAAAAGAACTCCAGACACATGGAAAATCTGATAGGATACTCCCAAAAGGAAATAATAATTCCTTACCAATGGAAACCAACCAAAATGAGAATATTGAATGATTAATAAAGAATTTCATATATGCATTGTATGGAAGCTCAGTCAGATATAAGAGAAAATAGAAACCCAATACAAAGAAACCATAAAAACAACTCAGGAAATGAACAAAAAAAAAAACCACTAAAGAAATTAAAAAACAAGAAGAGCTCTGGGAAATGAAAAATTCATTCAGGGAAATACAAAGCAGAATGAAAAGTATTAAGAATAGGCTAGATCAGGCAAAAGAAAGAATCTCAGGGCTAAAAGACAGCACCTTTAAATTAAATAAGTCAGTTAAAAACAAAGATCAGAGAAATAAGAGGAATTAACAAAACCTACAAGAAATACGGGCTCAGGTATAAAGGCCTAACATAAGAATGATAGGCATCTTTGAAGGTGAAGAAGAAAATACACAAGGGCTGGAAAACCTATTTGAGGGAATATTTGAGGAAAATTTCTCAGGTCTTGCTAGAAATGTGGACATCCAGGTATTAGAAGTACAGTGAACTTGCAAGAGATTCATTGCCAACAGGCAATCACTGTGACATATATCCATCAGACTGGTGAAGGTAACATAAAACAGAAACTCCTTAGAACCTTAAGGCAAAAGCATTAGGTAACTTACAAAGGAAAAGCCATCAGACTACCTGCAGACTTCTCAACAGAGACCTTACAAGCCTGAGAGACTGGGGCCCCATTCTCAGTTTTCTCCAACAGAATAATGGTGAGCCTAAAATTGTGTACCCTGCCAAACTAAGTTTCTTATATGAGGAAGAAATAAAGACTTTCTCAGACAAGCAAATGCTAAGGGAATTTGCCAAGACCAGATCTGCCCTTCAGGAAGTACTCAGATCTGCGTCAAACACAGATCAGCACAACAGACGCTCACCAGTGTAAAACCATCCAAACACTGACGTACAGATCCCAGATACCACAATGGCTCAAGAGGTAAAACAAAGCAGTGAAGTTCTACCCAACAGAATGAACAGAAATCCACTACGTTTGTCAATTCTTTCAACAAATGTGAATGAATTAACTCCCCTCTCAAGAGATCTAGGTTGGCTGAACTGATTTAAAAAAAAAAAAAAATATATATATATATATATATATATATATACAAGCCAAGTATATTCTGTATCCAGAAAATGCAAAAACCCACAAGGACAAAATCAGACTCAAGGTGAAGGGAAAGAAAAAAATATTCTACACAAAGGAAAACTAAAACAAAGCTGGTGTAGCCATTCTCATATCAGATAACATAGATTGCAAAGCAACAAAAGTAAAGACAAAAATGATCATTATAAAATGGTAAAGAGAGGGGGCGGAGCCAAGATGGC
>NW_003852399.1:32447093-32449828 GCF_000181295.1 Otolemur garnettii | reverse complement strand
AGGGGTACAGGTGAATCTTTCTAAGAGTAGAATGTGAATGTTTTAAAGCAATAACTGAGAAAATGACATGAAGGCTGTGTTGACCAGTTGATGGAAGTATTTCAGATTGCATGTGAAAACCCCACACTGTACCCTAGAAGTGCATTAATGTACATAGTTACCGGTCAATAAAAAATAAAATAAAATAAAATAAAATAAAATAAAAAACAACTAAATACAAAAAAAAAAAATGGTAAAGAGAACAATTCAACAAGAAGACATAAAACCCTAAATATTTATGCACCTAATAGAGGTGCACCCAGATTTATAAAGCAAACCCTACTAGATCTAAAAAAAAGTGATAAATAGCAACATTATAAAACCAGGGACTTCAACACCCTTGGACATATCTTCCAAGCAGAAAATAAATAAACATGGGATTTAAATGAGCTTCTAGGAAAATGGGCCTAACAAACATTTAAAGAACATTCTTCCCTGAAACTACTAAATATATATTCTTCTCATCAGCACATGAATATTCTTCAAGACTGATTACATATTATGTCATAAAATACGTCTCAACAAATGCAGAAAAATAGAAATTATACCATGTATCTTCTCAGACCACAGTAGAATAAAATTAGAAATCAACTCCAATAGAAACACTCAATTCTACACAAACTCATGAAAATTAAACAACCTATTGCTAAACAACAATTGGGTCAAGGAGGAAAGTAAGAAGGATATCATAAGATTCTTCAAACCAAATGACAAAGAAGGCACAAGTTATCAAAATCTATGGGAGCCAGCAAAAGCAGTTGTAAGAGGAAAATATATAACCCTAAAAACCTACATCAAAAAAATAATCACATGTCGTTTCCAGGAATTAGAAAGGAAGAACAAACCAATCTCCAACCCAAGAGAATAAAAGAAGTGACTAAGGTCATAGCAGAACTAAATAAAACCAATAATGAAAGAATTATACAGATTATTAAATCAAATAGTTATTTCTCTGAAAATATAAACAAAATTGACAGACCTCTTGCCAGATTAACCAAATACAGAAGGAAAGGACCCTAGTAAGCCCACTTAGAAATGAAAAAGGAGATATTACAACTGATACTACATAAACACAAAACATCATCTCAGAATATTATTATAAAAAACTCTATGCACGCAAACTGGAAAACGCTGATGAAATAGAAAAAACCTTGGAAATACATGACCTCCCTAGTTTAGTCAGAAAGAAACAGAACTCCTAAATGGACCAATACAAGTAACAAAATTGAAGTAGCGATAAAAAGCCTTACAACAAGAAAAAGTCCCAGACCAAATGGTTTCACAGCCTAATTTTACCAGCCATACAAAGAGGAGCTGGTACCTACACTGCAGAAATTATTTTGTAACATCAAGAAAGAAGGAATCTTCCCTAACTCAGTCTATGAAGCCAATATCACCTCACTGCCAAAGCTAGGAAAGGATACAGCAACAACAACAAAACTGCAGACCAGTATCCCTTATGAATAGAGATGTGAAAATTTGCAATAAAATTTTAGCAAATGTAATTCAGCAGCACATCAAAAAATAAACCCACCATGACCAAGTGGCCTTCATTCCACGGTGTAAGGACAGATCAGCATATTCAAATCTATGCATGTGATTCACCACATAAACAGAAGCAAAAACAAAGACCATATCATCATCTCAATAGACACATGAACCGATTTGACAAAATTCAGCACCCTTTTATAAGAAGTCTTAACAAAGTAGACATAGATGGAATGTACCTCAAAATTCAAGAAGCTATGTATGACAAACCCACAGTCAACATCACACTGAATGGGGAAAAATTGAAAGCATTCTCACTTAGATCTAGAACTAGACAAGGCTGCCCATTGTCACTGATTCTATTCAACCTAGTGTGGGAGATCTTAGCCAGAACAATCAGACAAGAGAAGGAAATCAAGGCTATCCAAATGGGAACAGAAGAGATCAAACTATCACTCTGCTGACAATATGCCAGTAGATGATGTAATTCATGCCCACATAGGAGAAAAACTCATTTCAATTCAAGTTGTGGGGAGAGGGAATTAGGGAGGAGGAGAATGGAAGGAGGGTTGGAGTGCTCCCACTGAATGGGCACATTGTAGGGAGGTCTGGCACATCTTTTGGGTGCAGGATGTAACTACAAGAGGGACTCTACCTAACAAATTCAAATATTGTGATTTGGTTGTTTGTAACCTTACATTAACCTAAAAATAAATAAATAGGAAAAAATAAATAATAAAAATTAAAAATAAAATACTACCTAAAGTGATCTATAGATTCAATGAAATTCCCATTAAAATACCAATGTCATTTTAGAAAAAATAATTCTGCACTTCATATGGAATCAGAACAAAAGCCTGAATAGCCAAAGTAAACATAAACAAAAAGGACAAATCAGGTGGCATTACTCTTTCGGACTTCAAGCTATACTGCAAGGCTATAGTAACTAAAACAGCATGGTACTGGCACAAGAACAGAGACATAGACCAATGGATCAGAACAGAAAACCCAAATATAAAACCATCATCATATTGTATTGCCATCTGATCTTTGACAAAGGAAACACTAGCATATATGCATACACTGGGGAAAAGAATTCTTTTTTTTTTTTTTGAGACGGAGCCTCAAGCCATCCCCCTGGGTAGAGTGCCATGGCATCACGCTCACAGCAACCTCCAACTCATGGGCTCAAGCGAGTCTCCTGCCTC